>NW_012147986.1:5465391-5495322 GCF_000956105.1 Propithecus coquereli | reverse complement strand
TTCAGGCCAGGTACAGTGGCTGATTCCTATAATCACAGGACTTTAGGAGGCTGAGGTGGAAGAATTACTTGAGGCCAGGAGTTTGAGATTGGCCTGGGCAACATAGTGAGACCCTGTCTCTACAAAAAAATTTAAAAATTAGCCAGGTGTGGTAGCACATGCCTGTAGTCGTACCTGTTTGAGAGGCTGAGGCAGGAGGATCACTTGAGCCCAGGAGACTGAGGTTATAGTGAGCTATGATTGGGTCACTGCACTCAAGCCTGGGCAACAGAGTGAGACCGTGTCTCTTAAAAAATAAAAGTTTCATTTATTTTCCAGCTGCTTAGGTTTAGCATATCCAAAATGTGATTTTTTTAAAATAATGGCATAAGTTATAAGTAAGTATAATAAATGAAGTAAGAGAAAGCCCATACAATATCTGTGGCTAAAGTTAAATCAAATGATCAAATAACTGCAAAGACCCGACATGGACTCACAAAATTAATCTAAAGTTAAATGTGGCCTGTGAGACATTGCTACGCTGAAGTTGCTGGATACCAAGGCCACCCTAGACATGTCCCAGGAGAAGGCCCTGAGTATCACTGAATTAAACCTTTAGAACCACCCCTTCTAATACTGTGCTTGCTGAGACTTGCATATATATTCTTTCTATTACAGCTTTTAAATATAAAGAAGTTTTCACAGCAGCCATGCCCAGGAGCATCTTCAGTGACTTCACTTCAAAACCAAGTAGGTGGAGTCAGTTTGGATGAACTCTATCCTGGAGGCTCCAGTCTCATAGGAAAAATGCATTTTCTTTTCTTGTAGGGTAAAGAGCCTTCTAGTCTTTGTCAGCCACTCTCAGGCAGAATGAGTAGATAGGGAAGAGCCACATCCAGTGCAGGTTTATATTTCCCAAGGAAGTCTTAGAAAGCAAACTACTGAATCTCTCCTCATCCCATTCCAACGCCCATGCTCACATATGCACCCTTCTCCTCCTAAACTCACCACTTCCCCATCAATCGGTGGAGTGTGATTCCCTTCTACCTGAATCAAAAGCAGGCTTGATAATCGTTTCATTGTGATGGTATGCAGGAAATACTACTCCAATATATGGCACCTTGGCATACTGAGCGTTTTAAGCTGAAGGAAACTGAGAAAACCAGAGAAGCAGGAAGGTCTCTCTGACCTCCTGCCCCTTCTCTCTTGAAGCAGGCCATAGAAAGTGAAATTTCTCTCACCATTTTCTCCCCTGAAGTGGGCCATAGAAACTAGAATTTCCCTCACTTCTTCTTCCATAATGGAAAGTCATTCTCTGACCCCCTCCCTCCTTTCTTCCCTGAAGACCTCATGTGACAGGTGTCCTGCCCTAAACCTAGAAGGAAGGTGTGTCACACAGACAGGTCAAGAATCTGAACCAACAGGCCTTGCTAAGTTTCTTCCAGTTTATTACTATTAGATCATACCCTTTTGTCCTCCAATCATACTTGTGCGTGACCATCCATAAAAATACACAGTTTTCCCTGGATCTTTGGGTCTTCATTTCTGAAGGTTCCTGTGTCATTTAGAATTTATATTAAATAAATCTGTATGCTTTTCTCTTGTTTATCTGTCTTTTGTTAAAGGGGTATCAGCCATGAACCTTGCAATGAGTGAGGAAAGAAATCTCTTCTCTACAGTTCATAACCAATAGAATGTGTCAGCAGTGATACGGCATGACTTCTGAGGGTAGGTGATGAAAGGTGACAAAGCTTTGGCCTTGTTCACTAGGACACTAGCCTTCCAAACCCTGAGCTGCCCCGCAAGAAATCCAAGTATTTGGAGGCTGCCATACTGAGAGAAAGGCTTTCCCACAGGGAGCAGCCATGTGTTAGTGCTCCAGCCAGCAGCCCCAGCCATGGTCCCAGCTGACAGCCAACATCACTGTCAGTAGAGAGGCCTCACCATGATTCCAGCCACTGCCCTTGCATCTTCCCAGCCGTAGCTTCAGATGGCATGGAGCAGAGTCAAGCCAACACTGTACCCTGTCTGAATTCCTGACCCAAAGAAACTGTAAGCATAATCAAATGGTTACTTTATGTTACTAAGATTGGGAATAGTTTGTTTCATGGCAATAGCAACTGAAATACTTCTTTAGTGGGGGGAAAAAATATGTTTCTCTCAGTATTCTTACAACATGCTCTGACACCAGATGTGTAGGGATTTCTCCCCACCAGCAAGCGACGAATCAATTCTGCAGTAGACACCAGCTGGGCATCCTCCAATCCGATTTTGACACTATCTACCTGGAGATAATGTCAGGTCCCACTAGTTGAGGGAACCCTGATTTAAAGCCAGTTGGTCAGAAGCACAGGCAAAATAACCTCGGTCTTGCGATTGGCATCTGAGGTCAGGGTTCCCACAACCCCCTCCTTGGGTTCAGTGAATTTGCTAGAGTGGCTCGCAGAACTCAGGGAAGCATGTACTTACATTTAGTGGTTTATCATAAAGAATATTACAAAGGATACGGAAGATGAATACAAGTACACATGGGGGAAGGGGCGCAGAGCTTCCATGTGCTCCCCAGGAACGCCACTCTCCAGGAAACTCCATGTGTTCAGCTATCTGGAAGCTCATCTGAACTCTGTCCTTCTGAGTGTCTATAGAGGCTCCATTATGTAGGCATGATTAATTAAATCATTGACCATTGGGTGGTCAACTTAACCTTCAGCCCCCTCCCATTCCTGGAGGTTGGAGATGGCATTGAATGTCCCAGCCTTCTAATCCTGCCTTGGTCTTTCCGAGACCAGCCCCCATCCTGAAGCTGCCTAGGGTCTGCCAGCCACCAGTCAATCATTAGTATATATAAAGACATCACTTTGGTGATTCTAAAGATTTTTGGAGCCGTATGTCAGTAAACAAGATGCAGATCAAATATGTTACACAAATATTTCACTGTATCGCACAACCCTTTGATGCTAGGTTGGCCTCCTGACTTGCACAGAATGAGGAGAAAGCCACAGGATGCCTGTTCTGAACCTAGGGCTCAGGAAGTCTTGTCTGCTTCTGTGTATATGTCATGCTCTAGACATCACAGTTACATGCCTAGACCAGCCTGCTGGAGAATGAGAGACATGTGGAACATACTTGAGTCATCCCAGTCAGTGGTCCCCAACCTTTTTGGCACCAGAGACTGGTTTCATGGAAGAGAATTTTTCCATGGCCGGTGGCAGGCGGATGGTTTCAGGATGATTCAAGCACATTACATTTATTGTGCAGTCAAACCTCTCTGCTAATGATAATCTGTATTTGCAGCCACTCCCCAGCGCTAGCATCACCACCTCGGCTCCACCTCAGATCATCGGGCATTAGATTCTCATAAGGAGAAACCTAGATCCCTCACATGCACAGTTTACAGTAGGGTTTGTGCTCCTATGAGAATCTAATGCCACCGCTGATCTGACAGGAGGTGGAGTTTATGCCATGATGCAAGCAATGGGGAGTGGCTGTAAATACAGATGAAGCTTTGCATGCTCTTCTGACGCTCACCTCCTGCTGTGTAGCCCAGTTCCTAACAGACCACAGACCAGTACCAGTCCGCTGCCCGGGGGTTGGGGACCAAAGATCCCAGTTATTCCAGCTGAGGCCAGCCTAGATCAGCCAACAACCAGCCACAATTCAGACACAGAGCAGAGCCACCTAGCTAACCACTCCAGGCAGAGAAGCAATAAACTTGTGTTGTCCAATACCCCTGAGATTTTGTGGATTTTTCATACACAGCATTATTGGGGCAGGAGAAAGCCAGTATACCACTTTAAAAATCCAAAGCAAAAATTAATAACACATCTCCCTTGGTCTCATAGTCCCCTTCAGCTACTGCCTTAGATCTCTCCTTTGTTCACAGCAAAACCTCTCAGATCAGTTACCTACTGACTCTGTTTCCACTCCTACACCTCTCACTTTCTCTACAGCCCTAATCATTCTGACCCTTGTTCCCATCATTACCCTGTAACCGCCCTCTTCAAGGTCAGCAATGGCTCCTGATGCCAAATCTGACGGTCATGGTGCTTTATCATCCCATCAGACTCTTTGGCAACAGTCAACATATTTGATCGCTCTCCATTTGCAAACGCACTTTCCTTTTGACTTCAGAGATACCTCCAGGTTTTCCTCCTACATCACTGGCTCTTTCCTTTTATCTCCTTTGCTGGCTCATTCTTTCATTTATTTATTGGAAAAATATTTATTAAGCACCTGTTATGTGTCAAGCATTTTTCTGGGTATTCTGGTCACAACGGTGAAACAAAATCCTTTTCCTCGTGGGGCTGACATTCTAGTGTGGGGAGACAGAAATAAGCAAACAAACAAGTAAATATGTATCACATGGTGATACGTTCTATGGAGAAAAATAAAGCAGAGGAAGGTAGATAGATAGTTATAGGGTTACT
The DNA here is from genome assembly GCF_000956105.1 of Propithecus coquereli. Lineage (NCBI taxonomy): Eukaryota > Metazoa > Chordata > Mammalia > Primates > Indriidae > Propithecus > Propithecus coquereli. Next base: position 5,490,916 of record NW_012147986.1, on the reverse strand, counting down.
ATTTTAAGTAAGGTGGTCAGTGAAGTCCTCATTGATTGGGTGACATTTGCACAGACACCAGAAGAAAACGAGGAAGCCAGACACAGGCTTCTTCCAGGCAAAAGGAACGGCAATTACAAAGGATGTGCCTAGCATGTCCTCCTGCCTCTTTTTATTCTTTTATTATACTCATTTTCAAATCAATTGCTTGGATTTTTAAATTGAAAGTTTAATTAAACAAACAAGAACAACGAAGCAATCCTCACAAACGAATGTCTGAATTTGGCATAGTTTTGAGTATACAAGGAAAGAAATGCCTTTCATATCTCATCTTGCATCATTTGGTCCAGTTTCTGGAGCAGCATCTCTGACCTCTATGCAAAGGCTACTTATTGCCTATCTTTTAAGTGTTAACTCTGCAGGGTGCTGTTCCAGTCACTCTTCTCTGTGTACACTCATGCCTGTGGGGAGCTCATCAATTTTAAGCTAAAAATACCATTTAGATGCTCACAATGCTCAAGTTGACATGTTTAGTGAAGATCTAACTTCTGAGCGTCAGACTGCACCTTTGACATATCCACTAGGGCATCTCAAACTTACCATGTCCAAAGAGAATTCTTTGTTACATCAACACCCCCACACTGAACCGCATCCCCCCCCAGCATTTTCCATCTTTGGAAATTGCCTTCTACTCAGTTACTCAGGCAGAACTCTAGTATCTTCCTTGATTCCTCCCTCTAACCTATATCCCAAATTCAACTTACTAAAATTTTAGACTTTACCCCTTCAAATATCTCTGAAATCCATGCACCTCTATCTCCACTTCTCCCATCCTGTGCTAAGGCACCCACATCAAGTACCATATTCATGATATTAACAGGCAGGGCAGCTACACAGGATGAGATAACGAAAATGAATGCAGATTGTATATCATTACACAACCCCATGTAACTGAATTTAAGACAAAGCAAACCTCCTAAAATACTGAACAGACACATATGAATATGATGCCAAATTTGACTTTTTCAACTGGTAGTTTGGAATTTAGCTTATGGAACTGTATTTTATCTATGATATTGGATAGATCCCTATGAATGATGAGTTTCAAAGTGAAAATAAGCAAATTTTAGGTTGAAAAAATATTCAGAAGAGTGGCAACATCTCAATGCTTTTTCCAAAGTCACTGTTATTTGTATGATTTTATGATTTTTATGTGTTCTAAGATGAGGTTGACAACTCTGGCACATTCTTACTCTAGACTAGTTTATTAAATTATTAGACTTCTGGTTTTTACAGTGTAAATAGAGACTTACTATGAACATGAATAACTATTATTCTAATAATAACTCACTGTGCTAAAAATTGGCATTTAAATTTATAAATAAGATCACAGCTACTGACCTCTTTCAGTGAAGAAAAGAACAAAAGGAGTTAGCAACTTATTCTGAGAGTCCTCCTAAATCAATTAGGATGTTAAATCCATGCATAAAATTATGTTTAATAAAAATGCTTTAAAGGGAAAATTGTCTCATTTTAAATTGAATGAATACAAAAGATGACACGAGGTTCCCAGATTACTGCTATAAGGCTCTAAGACACCAGACTCAGGCATTGCTAATAGTTCAACAGTAATTGGAATATTAATAGGACATGTCATTCTGATTATATAGAATATGCATCAGAGTATTTTACCTAACTCTTCTGGATTGATTGGAGAGTGGCAGAGAATAATCTGATTGTTGCTTTTCTCAGTTTAAGACCCCCATTTCTGTATGCTTACTTGCAGACTATATTTGAGGACATTTTAAAAATAAAATCAATGTATTTATAACCTAATTAGCTGCTTTATATTGATTCATGTTCCAGATATTCAGTTTGCATAGCATTATTGTTTTCACTAACTACCTGTAAATATATCCTGGGTGGCATATTGGGTTAATGCACTAGTCTTTCTCCCTGAGGGAACTGAACTAGCTACTGCTGTAAGTCAACACTTAAGGACTATGTTTCCCAGTTTTTTCATAGTCAATACGTGTTAATAAGACTTCACATTCATTTATCACTTAATCTCAGTCAAGTCCTGGGCTCTGTACATAACATTAGGTTAAAAATGGCTCTTGTATAATGGGTTTACTGTCTAAAAGTAAAGGGAACCTTTGTCTTTGAACAGTTGGCTTTTTGTGCTCCACGGTTTATATAAAAGAGGGTCAAGAGGTTGTTGGAAGGAGGACATAAAAGCATAACCCATCCAGGGTGTGGACACAGTCACCCGTTCTCATCATGCCCAGCTTGAGAGGGGGCAGGTGACCTTTTAGCTTTGGGTGCCACAAATTTACCCACAAGTTGTCATATAAAAAGAAAAAAGAAACCAGGCCATATGTTATTTCAGCATTCTCCTGACTTAAAAAAATAGTGGAGTCCATGCTATAAGCCTAGGGCTGGTCATTCTTCTCTAATTATGTCAAGTAATTAGTGAACTTTGGTCTCAAAACATGCAAATATTCCTTCAACAGTGGCGAAATGGAAAGGCTCAACTCTTAAGCACCGATGCAAACAGAGACTCAAAAGATGTAACTGGCTTTCAGACTTGAAGCTCTGGCTCTCTGGGCTTGCTTAGGATGTCATTGATTTACTCATTCCATAGAGGTGGGGAGAGGGGACCAGGGGAGATAGGTTTAATTAATCTTAAATATCTCTGCAATTTAAGAATTGTAGGCCTGGAACAGTTCCTGTACTAACATGATTAGCAAATATTGACTTTTGAATACAATAATAATGTGTCATCTAAAACCCTTGATAAGTAACTTAAGTACTTCCTTAGCTTGCATCTTATTAAATTAGATGAGGTATGGTTGAGGCACATTACACAAGGACACTGAAATGAAAAATAAGACCTAAGGGTTTTAACATTGATTTTAAGAGAGCCAAAAGTCACAAAGAAAACATGTATGCTTCAGTTCTGCAACTTACGAATGTAAACTGTCTATTTTCTCTAGGTGGATTTTACAAAGTGTGTGATAATTTTCATGGTGCAACGTAGTAAACATTCACAATTTGTGACTTTCTGACAGCTGTAATCAATCATCAGATTATGTATGATGACCATATAATTTTAGTTTATGGAAGGTTAACTTACACAGATTATGAGCTTTTGATGTTAAAATATGGAAGAAAGACCCATGTCACACTGGCGTGACTGTAAATATGGTAAGGATGATCTACCCAACTCCCGTCATAAGGTTTAACTTAAAAATATGTACAACATGTCAGCCAAGAAAAGAGTTAAAAAATGTGATACTAGACAGCTGCAACCTGACAAATCTTACTGTATCGATCAGTTTTCAAAGGCTGTACGGCATGTGTACTCTACTTACAATAGAATTGAAATGAGGGAAGAGAAGCTTCCAAATGTCATCAAAGCAAATGGTCTGTGAATGTTGCTTCAAAGCTAGTCATTAGTTGCCAGGGTATTTGGCTGCAAAGCTTGTAAAGAGGTTTCTCTGGAGGGGAAGATATGACAAAATTCACTCGTTGGCAAGAAAACTCCTGCTCAAATAGCAGGACACATTAATTCTTGCTTGATACATAAAATTAATTAGAGGATTAACATCCTTTATGAATTTTTTTCTGCTTTTTATCCTTTTCTTTTTTAAAAAACCAGGAATCGACCCCAGGCCTTTTTGGTTCTCTAATGAAATTGCAAATTGACTTGTGTTCAAATGGTGCTTGAGTAAAATGAACAATTAAAAATGTATTGCTAACAATGAGATGTATCATCTGATCTCTTTAAGAATTAATTAGTTCCAGAAACAGTCTTCTTATACAATAGACCAAGGGGAATAGAGCCATGTGGGTGGACAAGAAGGTGTCAAAGAATAGATTTTTAACATGCATACACGTGTATGCATGTATGTGTATTTCCATATACACACATGTAGTGTATACAGATATACATACAAGCATCTTTACAGGTTTAGACCATAAAAATGAGCTGCAGCATCCTTGGAGATATTTATTCCACCTTAGCTAGGATGATTCGACTGTTGCTGATTAGTGATCCATTAGTTAGCTTGAAGGCAGCCAACAGATTTTACTGATCGTAATTTATCATTAAAGCAGAGAAATGCTTTAGGTATTTAAATAATATATGCAGATAAATTCACTCTTATTTTTTTAATTACCCACCTGTACCAACCTTGTGAGAATCTTTGCCCCCTATCAGAAGTTTGCTCGCTGAGGAAATTTTTAAAGTTAACCAAAAAAAGAAAAGCTCTTTCTCCTAGCACTGATCAATTCTGCATTTCAACCCAGTCCTTCACAAAATATCTGAAATGTTTCAGGTTACATTTGCAGTGCTTTAAAAACCTGAAATTACCTTCACATTTTCCATTGCAGACTGAGGGCTTATCTTGCAAAATATGATACCTCTGTCATTTCTTTAGCAAAGATTTCAGATACAGTAGGGATACATTGGGGTCCCCAGAGCCCACTGCAAAACTGTAGGGGAAAACAGATATAGTTTTCTTCTTTAAGACCTGTTTCAATAGATGATGTTCTACAAAATGTCATTTTTCTTAGCCTGCCCTAAAGTCAGATCCTCTCACTGCCAGCATTCTGCTGAGTCAGCCTAAAAGGGCAGTTAGCATTGAGGCATTTGGTAAATACTGCTTTGTTGTCCTTCATTCTCCCTACAGGGCATTCTGCAGATATGAATAATAAGTGTGAACAGGAAGAACAAGTTTCCAGTCCTGTCAAATTAATTAGATTAGTGTAGAATGAAGTGAGGTTTGCCATTAGGTAGGTTGAAAACTTATAAAGAAATTCATCTAAGCAATCTGAAATTACTTTAAGAGAGCAAGAAGTCCTCGTATCTTTTTGTGTTTGTGTGAGAAATATTATATATATAGATATAGATATAGATAGATATGGATAATGTTGTTGTATGTCAATGTATATCATCTCTGAATGGAGAATAGTCTATGTGTTCATATGACATATGCAACATATGAAAACATACATGGTAGACTGGTTAAAAAAGGAGAGCCACAATTAAAATAACACCTATTTCATTAAAAAAACCATGAAATATCTGACCTTCTACTTATAGGAGCAAACCCCACCTCTGGACTAAGAACTGGATCAGGTGGGCTTATGAAAAGATTCATGAGAGCAGAAGGTGCAATGCAATGTGGTTGCTGTTGTACCAGGTTCCACTTGGGTGCTTTGAGCCACAGATGTCCTATAGGCAAAGATGGAGGAGAGGGAGAGTTCCATGTGCAGCAAGGTGCTATTATAAATGCAGGGCCTGGTGGGTCATTTAGGCTAATTTTAAATGACCTTTTGAGATACATTTTCATCTATTCTGGAAAATTGATTTTGGTAATTGAAGTCATCAATTTGTATATCTATAGAGCATTGACTGCTTTGTACCACCCCCACAAAGCTGGCTGGCCAAGATGCCACAGTGCAAATTGATGTTTTCATATTGAGTCTCAAAGTAGCAGGCTGCAGGCACCCAATTCCTCCTAGTCAAGGGATGTAGTTTACCTCCAGAAGCATGGGATGGATGTCCATCGCATTAGTTTAAGCATTACTAAACGAAAGCGTTCCCTGAGTCACATTAAGGTTGGTAAGTGATTTCTTTTCGCAAAAGACATGAAGTCCTGAAACTGTGTTTTCATATATCCATATTTACCCTCTTATTTTCTTTTTTATTACCTTTCTGATCTCCATGTACCTCACCAGCTTTAATTCCACTTTCCCTGATCTTTCTTGTATTAGTTCCCTTTCCTCTCCTCCTAGCCTTCATCAATGCTGATGGATCACAGTCTGGGCCATCTTCTGTCAAAAGAAAGAGAATCTGTAATTGTCAATGATATTTTTTCTCTGCTGCTTTATATCCTACCCTGCAGCATCTTGGGGAGAAGTCCAAGTTCCCTACTTGGAAGTTCCCTAATTCCAAGGAAGGAACTCTTCCCTACCACCAAGTTATTTTCCTAATAGATTCTCTCATTTCATTCCATTTTGTTTTTTCATTGACAGGGTACAGGAGGGCAGAATTTCCCTGCATGTGAGTCAGAATATTGGATTTGGCTTCTCATGTAACTGATGAAAATGTCTCCCACAAAAGGATGACTGTAAAAAAACAACAGAATACTTGTTTTGGCAGATGACACCAAGATAACTGGAAGGTATCTCTACCTTTTGAGTGTCAAAAAATCTGTTTCAACTACTCACTTTTCTTTTCCAGGAATACTCAGCTGCCCTTCAGTTATAGAAGCAGGACATGTCATCCCCCAAGTGAAAGAAATTCATGCCCATGATGAGTAACATTCCAATTAAAATTCATCACGAACAGCAGGCTTTATATTCTTTTTTTTTTTTTTTTTGGACAGTGTGAATCATTCTTGATGCTGGGAAATGCGCTTCATAAACCTCCATTGTCGTAGAATGTCTACTTCCACTAGAACTTGTTTTATATTAGTAAATAAAACATCATCTGACATTTTTGTCACTTCTTATGTCTGGGTGCTGAAGAAAATAATGGGAATGCTCAGAGGTTATGGTACATTGTTTATCAAGGAATGTAGGTGACGCCACAAAGTATAAGAAACGCTATACAGCTGGATGATTGATCTCTGCTGCATATTTTAAAGCTCCTTTCATTGCTTATCGAAACCTTTTAGGTAATGCACTCCTCTCAGATATCATTTTATGTTTGAAAAGCTTTATAATTCATAATGAAAAGTTGCTTAGTTACCCCAAGTGAATCCATAGGTTCAATTATTCTCTGTGCAAATGGTTGGACTCCATTTTGACCAATGTTTATGGTGTTTGGCAATTTTTCAGTAGCTACTTTGCTCGATATGATTAATTTCTTGCATAATACCCTGCTTTGCTTGTGTAGAACTTAAATAATCTTAGTAGGTAGAAAGGAAATAAAAGACCTTGTGTGTTTCAGATTTGGAAACATTTGAAACATAACATCACAATGTTAAGAATGCCACAAGCAATACCAGTTAGCCTCCCCAAAGACAACCACAAGAGACATGCATGTGCTGATGGGACTCAGCCTTGGGACAGCCAGCCCTCGCCTTGTTCTGTGCCAGCTTTCTCTGCCTTAAGTGATCCAGGCAGGGAAGAGAAAGAAGGCCCGATCAGATTTAATCACCAGGAAAATACTGGCATCTTCTCATTGATATCTTTCCCTAAGGCTATCAGGGGCCTTTTTCTTTGACAAAATTACATAAAACACATGCTCTTACTTATTAAATGGCTACACATAAGGCTGCTGACTCTTGTGCATAAAAATGAGGGACATACATATCTGTCAAATAAATGAATGAATAAATTCATTCAGGAGCTGTATGTGTAGTGACTAGCTGGCCCAATGACCTTGGGAACATGTTTATCTTCCCTTGTCTTTAGATTATTTCCTGATGCCCTTACATTCTGAAATGTTTGCATTCCCTGATGTTTCTGATTCTGTCTCTATTTTCTGCAACTCCTTGCTTTTTCTCTTTTGATCAATGGTTACAGTTGTGAAATGACTGCATAGAATAGGAAGCCTGGAGAACATGGGTTTTGAAGTCACACTAACCCAGGATAAAATCTCCATTTGGCAAATTGCTGGCTGGCAGCCTTGAGAGAATCATTTAGCCTCTCACAGGCTCGGTTTCCTCACATGAAAAATAGGAATAACTGTACATATACACAGCAAAATGTTATTAGAATTAAATTAGATGGCATGTGTATATGTGCTAGGAACACTCACTTATCTTATTTAACGCTCCTGTAGCACTCGCTGGAAGTACCTGCCAGGTTCTGCTCTGAGCATTCGACATGCCAGTGAGGTAGCCGCTATTACTGTCTCCACTTTACAGAGGAAGCAACTGAAACACAAAAGGATGCAATAACTTGGCCAGGGTCACACAGCTAGTAAGTGGCAGAGCCAGGATTAAAAACAGTCAGGCTGACTACAGAATTCGTGCTCTCAACTACTATACAAGGTGCCTTTATTATTATTATTATAGCATGATCATGTCCTGTCACTATTATCATCATTATGAATCAATCAGAGGCACACGAAGACCTGGGATCAGGTGGAGATAAGTGGCCCACATGGCACTAGTTAGGGACACAGCATTACAGAGGCTAGTCCAGCCCTTCCCTCTCAGTCTTTATCTCAAAGCCTGTGGATGGATATCATCCCAGATGAGCAGCCCAAAGCCAATGATGGCACAGCGCAGCATCCTCAGCTCTGTTCAACGATAAGCGTTCACATAGCCCGAGGGCTAAAGGTCACTGAAGCCACTGTAATGTCTTCTTGTCATTTCAAACACACATGTTTTCTTAATATAATGTTAAAATTTCACTCTTGTTCAGATCTTCACCATTCAGTAAGTTGATAGGACAGCTTTTATGATAAAATGAATTTACAGAGGAAAAATATTTTTATTACAAGTTAGGTGTTTTAGTAGCCTTTTATTATACAGAGAGCTGTAACACATCTTCCCTCTCTTTTAAAGTGGAAAGATGCTGAGTATCTCTCAAAGAGGATGGCAACATTTTCCTCTTCTCAGAAGCAAGAATTTTGTACAATTATCCACCATGAGTGAAAGAAAGGATCGCCTGCTAGAGTCATCAGTTAAGTTTATTTGAAAGAAATCCTAGCTTTGTCAAATTTGTTTTTCTCAACAGATGTCCCCGAAATCGCTGGAATCAGGGATTTCAAAGGATGTGGAAGTAACTCTGTTAGCTCAGCCCTATGGAGAGGGGATAAAAAAGAAGAGGGCGGCAGACTCCTCAAAGTCTGTTGCTCAACCTGGAAAATAAAGACTCAATAATCTTGGAAGATCTTGATCCAAATCTTGGCAAAACAATATGAAACCATGGAGAACATAACATGTTCTAAAGACTGAGCAGGAAGAATAGTTAAAATTTTTGTGATTGTCAACAAAACTCATTTCTTATCAAGAATTATCTATATCTAGAAAAATTGGAAAGTCCATTAAAAATGGTGAAATATTTCTGAAAGGTGCATGCAGGTAGTTATTTTTTCTCCCTGCCTTTTATAGTATTTATAGATGAACACAACCACCATATCTGTAATCCTCTGAGAGTGGTTGGATGCTTTTGTCTTCCAAACCGGAAATACCTGAACGTAAAGGCTTGATGTGAACTCTGCATAGGAACACACGCTTTCACGTACTTAATGTTTGAGACTAAATAAAAAGTCTCTGTAAATTTCATAAAATTCTTCAAATATAAGGCACGCTTATTAACTAGAATCGTTTTGAATCCCAATGAAAGGAACAGAATGTAGCTACATGATCAAAATTGTAATATCTACTTTTAATGCTAGTGGGTTATATTAAACGTGTAGTATCATTTGGGAATCACAAGTAAGGAAAAAATGCAGGAAAAAAAAAGCAGGAAAAGATTTTGTTAAAGTTGAAATCCTGAAAGGAGACTTTGCCGTGTAGATCTAGGCATAAGGGGAGACTTTTCACATCTGAAATGGTGGCCACTTTCCCTCCTACACTAACGAATGCTGCATGTGCATTTTAATAATTCAGTTCACTAGAATTTTTTTTTCTGATTCTCCTTCCTCTATTTCTAAAATAAACTAGTTTTGGCAGCTTAATATTGCAACTATGGGGAAAAAAAAGACACACGTATTGATAATCTGAGATTGATGATTTTTTAGAAAAGAATTGGTATGTGGAAAGCATATGTCGTGCCTCATGGCCAACATGGAAATGTCAGGGGTTTAATTGGCAGCTGTGAATAGCAGCACCTGCAAACAGCTCAGGGCTTGTTCCTGTGGTCTGGCAACATTCTTACTTTATGCTTTAAATAAAGGCTTACTCACTGGGACAGAAATAACTGACAATGGATGATTGATGATTGCCCATCACGCAATGGCTGACATCTACCATTCACCAGGGCTGTTTACGAGCGCACGCCCAGATTTCATTAACAGGGGCATGACATCCAGGAGGAGGCCTGCTGCAGATGGCAGGTCAGTAATCTAGTTCAAAACACCTAGAAGAGACCAACATTTGTTAACCTGGAAAAATAGAGCACTGGGGATTCAGTATGCCTTAGGAAGATGATTTTCAAAATTCTCTTTTCTCTTTGTTATGTTCTTCTGTTTTGTAAGAGTTTTTTTTGACTTCATGTTCAATATCAGGTTACCTTTTACATTTCTCTGATTCTTATTCCAAATTAATTTTGTATTTGAAAGATGTGATGTGAGGAAGAGGTATACTAAAGGACATATTTCCAATTATTAATTTATAACACTAATGTCTAGGGGACTATTTAAGCTTTGAGTACAGTAAAGTTTACTATTTCAATGGAGGAGAGCAAAAAAAGTGCAAAAATATAAATCCACAGTGCATATAAATGGCTAACGTGCCTTTCCACACCTGGACATCCATCAGCCCACAGTGGGCCTCCAGGTACAGCCAAAAACACAGAGTAAATGTGGTGTGCTGGAAAGAGCACTGGTGTAGCAAACCTTTCAAAATGAACACTGCTAAATTAAAGCATCTTTGCATTGTTCAATAAAGCGTCCTGTAATATCTCTGGTTTGATATGTTCCAGTATGAGGCTAACAGGTTTAGTTTTCTTCCCTGTTGCTTCTCTCTGAGGTCTCTTTTGCCAAAATGTTTTGTAGTACGTGTCCACCTTGACTATTGTTTTTCTTCAGTTAAGGCTCAATCTTCTCTGATGCACTTACAAACCTTTTCATGGTTAGTGACTGGACCATAGATTTTTCATTATATTTTGTTTCCTTTTGGTGTTTTATTTTTGTTGTGTGTGTGTGTGTGTGTGTGTATGTGCATGCGCACCCGTGCACACACACACACATGTAGTCTACCTCTTGGACAGTGGCAGTTCCTGCATCCAGTTTGAGGAAAGTGATGAGTCCCTGTGCTAAGTAATGGGATCTTCCCCTAGAATTTTGCTCAGGGGCCAGTATTGCTTCTGCAACCAATTGTGAACTTATTTCTACAAATGGTGATATTATAGGCATTTCATTTGCAAGACTTGAATAAAACAGCCAATTTGTTTTTAGCCCTTACTGAGTCTCACCATGTATTCTTGAGGAAAATAGGGCAGACATCAGCACTGTCATTTCATAGCTAGAGAATCTGGACCAAAGAAGCCAAGTGGCTGGCACCATATCAGGCAACTTTAGCTAGCACAGGAGCCTCTACAAGCAGCCAAGACTCACCATGGCACTCCAGGGATCTTACCAGTGGGCTGTTTGGCTGTAAGGCTTGTGGACCGGACAGCATAGATCACCTACTTCTTGTGTTCCTCCAGCAACGTGGAACCACAGCCAGAGAATAGCTGCCCTGTCAAGTCCTAATTCAACCCCAGACATCGTGTGGGCACCAGTGAACAAAAACGGAGTCCCAGGCACATGCCAAAGGCTATGGTCTTTGCCATTCTGAACATTACTGCAAAATGAGAATGCTGTGCCTTGCCTCTGATATTGCTATCTTGGAATATGCATCCATCTCGGCAGCTTCCCAAGCATTTTTTTCTTTTTTTCCTTTTTTTTTTTTCCCGCTATACAATCTGCTGTCGCTCTTTTTGTTTAATTGCATTCAGTTTTACAATCTCTCCCAGGAAGAGCACCTAATTATAATATATTTCAGCACAGAGAGAGGCAGGTGTTAGCTAAGATATAAGAGTCCTAGTTTTAGCCTTGACAATTTATGCAGTTTAGCTGGATCTCAATGTAGTCACTGGGAAAGTGCAATCTCATCATTTTAGCCTTTCCCTAGGCTTGCACAGGGTCACATGACTACAGGTTTGAAGTTTGAGGTTGTAAAAGCACAAAGCGTCGTTGACAATGATTAAAATGGCTGAGTTGTGGTCTGAGTACAAGAAAACCTGGTTCATCTGTAAATCCAAATGAATTGTACAGGCAAAATAGTTAAGATCATTTGGAGAAAGAGCCAGACTCCTGGGGGCTGAGCCTGTCTGTACATTCACAAGCTGTGTGACCTTCGGCAAGTCATTTAACCTCTCTGTGTTTTTGTTTCTTATCTGAAAATTGAGGGTAATGCCAGTATATACCCGTAGGGTGTTGTGAGGATTAAATGAAGTAAGTTATATAAACATTACAGCATCTGGGCCAAAATAGCTAGGTATATATATCCTTATTTTCAGAGAATAATTGTATCGCAAAAAGCTAAGATTTTTGACAAAACAGCGGCAGTAGCAAGGGCAGAAATTAGAAAAATATCCAGAACCAATTTCTCCTCTAACAAATATTGATTTCAGAACATATCTGAAACAAAGGTTTGTTCTTGAAATGAGTAGATTCCCCAGTATTGAGATTATCTTAGTTTCCAGACATGGCATTTATAGTCAAAATATTCAATCATATTTGTGAAAACACTCCTCAAATTGTTCTGTTGTGTTTGTGTGTGTCATTGTGAATATTCGTGTGCATGTGTGACTTTCTTGTAGGTTTGGAGAGAACAGGGAGCAGTAGCATATAGACCAAACACCCACATGACTTAACTGAATTTTCCCCTTTCCAACCAGTGGTTTCTGCTAAGGCCAGTTCTGGCCCGATTCTGGTGACTGTAATCTCTGGGAGGGCTCCAGGGGAGTTACTAATTGTTCTCCCATGAATCTGCCAAGTGCGGTGGTGTATGATGGACCATGCTTTTTCCCTATCTCTAGAATAAAGTAGAACATGCAGGCAGAATCTGAGTATTAGTGGAAAAAAATGATCATTGCTGATGATGAGTAATTAAAAACAACTTTAAGACCAACTCTAACCCTGCGTTCATGTATACCTTAAATGCTTCCTTAAATGCTGCGTTGAAGTTCTTGGCTAAGGGTCACAGTCATCCAGGGCTCTGCCTCTCTCTGACTTCGAACTCAATCTATCAAGTCTCCCTCTCTAATAGTTCTCTTATCTGTTTTCTTCTATCTTCACTCCCTCAGTTAAAGCCTACATTATCTTTTGTTTGGACTATATAATGGCCTCCCAAATAGTCATCTTGACTCTTCTCTCTCTCCCTTCAAATCCGTAATCCAGCCTCCAAAATGCCACCAGAGTAATCTTTCTTAAAGCCTAAACCTCTTTCATGGTTTGCCATTGCCCACAGAATAAAAACCAAGCTTCTTAGTATTGCACAAAAGGCTTTTCATGATTTAGCCCCTGTCAGCAGGGCCAGTCGCACTCCCTCCCTTCCTGCCTGTGTTCTGGTAACACCAAACTGCATGAAGTTTTATATCTCTCTCCTGCCTCTTTCCCTCCCTCTGGTTTCACTCTTCCGTGCTCGTCTAAATATTATTCCCTGTGTATAAATCATCTTCCCCCTGTGATCCTAGTATGCTCCTGTTCATGTTTTAGAATTCTGCTTAGGTTTACCTTTTCTTTGACTTTTCCAGGAAAAAAAAAAAAATAAGTAACTTCTTCCTCTGGGTTCTTTTTGTAAAGACACAAATGAGATTTGTACACTGTATGGTATTTGTTTTATATCTGTTTCCTTTACTGGACAGTAAGTCTCTGAAAGCTGGACCATTGCATTTTTTGTACCCACAACAATTGTCATGGCCTTTAGACACAAGGTAAGGTAGTCAGCGTGCATTGTGAACAGAGTTGTGAATGGATACATAGTTATTCAAGAATTCATCTAAACAACTATATGTGATCAAAAAAAAAACACTGAGGGAAAGTAAAAGTTCTATCTTGGACACATGAAGCACTTGTGGAGAAACATGTCTTAGATTGAAACAACTTTTCATCCGATGACCTTGACAACGCAACCAAGGCAATATTTGCTTACCATTTCCACAAATTCTGTAACTCATCAAATTCTAATGAAATAGAATCTTGGCTGTTTGATTAGTGATTGTACTTGAAAACTTTAAAAACAATGTCAATAATGACTAAAAATTATAAATTTCAAGGTTTTCAATTTTGTGTAGCTCAGTCTCTACCTTGGCAGATTGCTACAGTCCTGTCCTTTCACATACTGTTTATTTTGTGGTAAAGTGACTTTTCCTCTTATTTTCGGGAGGAGGAGAACATCCAAAACAATTACTAAGGAGAGAATATTGAAAGTAATTAAGGAAGAAACTTTGAGGACTGGAAAACAAGTACATGTCATCACTTCGCAAGATGGGCATATCTGGAAGGTCTTTGCTGTTCCTGTTGCTACAGTGGGGGGCCCACGTCCTCCACAATCAACCCCCTTGAAGCTTGTGGAGCAAAAAGTTCCTCACAATTTTCATTAAGAGTCATTATATCAAGGGGACAATCATTCAACTACAACAGATTGCTCTGGGGTGTAATGTTTTTCATCTTGAGAGCAAATGTTTCTTCAATCATTTTTTTAAAGGGGGAAAGTAAGTTATTTTGAATGCACGTAAAATGCAAATAAAGTGAGTATGGATGTTTAGGGGGTTCACACATACTACGTCCAAAACAGCTTTGATTTAAAAATTGAAAATTGGCAAGTGATCAATCAACACTGGCCTCTAATTGCTTTTAGTGTCTTGACTAAATAAAAATGCTATGTTAATGGCAGAGACATTTCACTTTGCAAAGTGGCTATAGAGCATGCACAATAACTACAGGGATGTTTTCCTCGGAATATATATTCCACATGCTCATGCTTCATGCACATCTTCGTTATTGCCTGCCTGTGACTGACATAGATATTTTAATTTTAAAATGTTTTTCCAAGTGCCTAGACATGTTCATGCATTATAGCTATTGCATGGAAAACTGAAAACCTTAAAAAAAAAAAAAAAGTTGACTCCGTACATGGCCACACAATGGAATATAGTGGAAAAGGAGAGGATTTGTGTCATTTTGTAGGCATGGAAAAAAAAAAAATCCTTTGACAAGTCATGTTAAAATTAGGAGACAATACTGACATAAGAAAACACAGTCCATGATAAAGCAGCAGAGTCCTTCTTAATCACAGCAGGTCTAGACAGCTCCCACAGCTGGGTCTGCTCTCTCGCAGAGTGATGCGTGGCCCTTCCTAGAGGGTGGCATGAGCTCTGAAGGGAATGTCAGTGCAGGATCTTAATTAATTTCCTTCTGCCCGGGTGTCTATGTCACGGTGGTTTTGAATTTTCTGGGAAGCAGTTTAGTGAGGAGAGTCTTAGATGCACCACACCGCGACTCAGCAAACCTCGGGCAAAGCGCTCGCCCTGCAGAGGGCACATGTGGTCCCTTCTTGGCACAGCAACTGAAGCTCTTCCTTCTCTTTGGTCCAGAGTTCAGCTTTATGACCCACACTTTCCGGCTCAGAAGGGGCTTCACTGGCTTGCTTGATGTGGTGTTTTTGGCCAAGACTGCTTCTTGGGTTATGCTCTAGGTGTTCTTTAACTACCCAAAACATAGATCAGCCCTCCTCCCAATATCCTGTGGGAATGGCAGTGACAAACATCTGATGATTCTAAATGCAGACATCACAATGCCTAAAATAAGATGCTAGAACATAATCCAGCAAGTGGGTTGCAAATCTTCAACCCTGGAGTCTGTGCCCCAAATATTTATAGTAAATAATGAGGCTAGATGTGATCTAGTCTCTCCCCCGGAGGTATGGGTAATAAAGTCTCTTTCTTATGCACCCCTATGACATGGACGATTTGTCTATAGCAGTGGTTTAACTGACAGCAGCCTGGCACCGTGATGGGGGTGTGGAGGGTGACAGGGAGAATCCAGTGTTGCAACCCTGCCATCAGCCAAATGGGGGCTTCTTTTCATAACTTGGATTCTCAATAGCAGTGAGAAAATAACCTAGGGGTTTGGGGGGAGGTAAAGTTGAAAAATGACCCTCAGAGAAGTAAACTTATTTAGGGCAGGAATACAGTTTCCAATAACCTCATTGACAGTAGGAACATTTGGTCAGAAACAACATTGTACTACACCTCCACTGAGCCTTCAAGCAAAACAGTCTTCCAATTGGTTGACAAAATGAAATTTTTCAAAATGCCGCCTCTAGTCCTTTCAAATGCAGTCTTTGGGCCTCGGGGTCTGAAAAGCTGGGCTCTTATTCCAACTTTGGTGGCTAAAGTTTTCAAACCTTAGTATTTCTTCCCGAAGCTGCTGCAGTATCACTGGCCCCACAGCACTGAAGGACTGATGGAGGCAGGTTCTTTGAAATCATGAAAAGCACCTTTTTAGACTCCAGTTTCCTCATCTGTAAAATGGTGTTACCAGTGTGACAAGATGATTTCTAAGGCTTCATCTGTTCTGACACAAATAATTCATGATTCTGATTATCACTCTGTAGAGGCTTTCTCTTAGTATTCTGGGATACTTGAAATATATACTTGAATATACCTGAATATATCCTGTATAGTTAGGGGTCAAATATTTTAAATTCTCTTCAGACAATATATCTTTCATGTGGTGTACCATTTTCAAATGCAATTTGGAGCCATATTTTTCTTGCTGGATCTGAAATGGATCATAGGGGTTTGCCTCCAAGTCCCCATCGTGCACACAAGCAAACCAGGGACTGGGAGATTAATAGCTTACCTAAATACCTCATTATTATCTTCATCATCCTCTTCCCCCTCTTCTTCTTCCTCCTCATCTTGTTTCTTTTTTTCTCCAGATTTAATCTAGTGGGCCACAGTGACCTGGGTTAAGAATTTTTCAAATATAAATGATCTAAATGTTACTTTACTTGGCAAAATAAAGGCAGAGTAAGTAATTTTCCAAATCTCTCTTTAGGCATGCCTTATAAGGAAGGTTTTCTTTCTAGGGGGATTTGGACTTTCATTAATCTATTTCTTCTTTCAACAATAAAATGAAAAATGGAATGAGATTATCAAAATGGATAGTCCGGTGTGGACCTGATAACACGCTTCGAAAAGTGGTTTACATTTGACATCAGTTAAGCTCCTTGGGCCAAGGCGTCTCAGGTCTGCTACGTGGGGCATAGACTCCACTCCCAGCTTGGACACAAATATGCTTTATTGGTTTCAAATGCCTCTCAAGCCAGTTGGAAGGATGAATGAATTCCTAGTGCAGTAAGTATTAAGTCATCTGCAGAACTATAAATATCTCCTTACCCTATCTTATTGAGTGCTTATACAAAGACATTTTTGTGCAGCATGCTTTTTCCTTAACCCAGATATATGTTTATTTTAAATTTTTATTCTTCTTACACATTTTTTATCCATGGTTACAAAAGGTATGCAGTATAAAGTGAGCAATTTAGATTTGAAACTTGGTGCATCTTTCTTTGTGCCCTTTGAATCCTATAGAGTCCAACTCCTTATGTAAGGATTTTTAACAATCTTAAGGGAGTAGAAATCCTGTGTTTCTTGTAATCACAGGGACAGTGGCAGTTAAAACAGCTAACTTACGACTTAAAAACAATGCTTTCCAAACGATTGTTCAGAATGTATAGAGTAGCTTAAAGGAAAACAAGCTGACAACTACCTACTTTATAGTATTGCTTCTCTGGTTGTAAGGATCGTGCTTGTAATTAAAAGTGAGACTGCAACCGGTTCCATGAGCCCCTACATGATTTTTATAATCCTCTCCCTTAACTAACTACTTGACGCTTTGAGTTGTTTCTCAGAAATGATGGACTCAAACTCCTGGCCTCAAGTGATCCTCCTACCTGGCCAACCAAAGGGCTGGGATTATAGGCTCGAGCCACCATGACCAGTGACTGGCCTGAAATGATAGATTTTCTATAAGACAAAGGAGCTGAGATTCTGAAGGCCCCCAGGGCAGATATCCTGACACCAAGATTCACCATTCCCCACCACCTGCCCCAAGGCACATGGCCCCTCCTTTAAAAGCCAGTGATATCCCTTAGTCAGAAGGTGGATTTGAGGCAGCTTCTCCTGTTCTCCTGGCAAGATGTCTGTCGTCTGTCATATTAAAAATCCCTTTCCTCCTTGGCAACCTTTGTTGTGTCAATAATGGGATTTTTGTGCAATGAGTAACTAGACCTAGACTGAAACCCCCTTGTGGTTTCAACAACCAGACGAGCGGAAGGAACTGAATCCATGCTATGACAGATGTGGCCGAGGCATGGATGTCGTCCCCGTGTTTCACTCAATTGATTAAAAATTTCATGATCACCTCTAACATTCTTCACCCCATTCTCTCAAAATCAGGTTTGTGGAGTCAGCCATGAAATAAACTGCCCTTTCCTAATGTTCTTCAGTGAGAGTGGAACCCAGTACTGCTCAGTTCATAACCCACAGAGAGAGGGCCCATACTAAGCTAAGAGTTTAGCCCTTGCTAAGACTAAGAGCTGGTGATGAGTTGGTGATGTTTCTCATAGTAATAATGTACCAAGAAAAAAAAAAAAAAAAACAGGCAGGGATCCAGCTACCATCCAGCCCCCTAGGGGCTGTGCACAGAGACACTGATTCAGTGGGTCTTGGGTAGGGCCCAGAGCACTGTGCCTTTACACACAGGCTCCAGGTTCTGACGACAGTATCAGGGGTCTCAATTTTGAGAAACACCAGAGAAGATCGTGCAGTAGGTCCTTTGCTGAAAGTTTTGTCTCGGACCCACATCACTGTGCTAGAGTCCAGGAACTCAATTCCTCATCCCTCCCACTACATCCCAAGACACATAAGGACATTCAGATACATCTTCCTTGTGGCACTGAAAAGTTCTGAAGCCTCGACAGAAGTGACTTGTTTCCAAATCATGAAACAGAAAGGGCAGGAGCCAACTGAGGCATCCAGGCCTCTATACAAAGCCACACTGTCTCCCTTTGCTGGGAGGTCCTTTTGCATCGGTTGCTCCAGTCAAAAGCACACGCTAAACTAATGAGTAAGGCAAAAGTGGCAGTGGGTGTCAACACTCCAGTCCTTTTTGTTGGTGTCTTTTCATTCTGAACCTGTTCCCTGTTCCTCCACCCAGAGCCCACTGTAAGGAGCGCTCTGGCTGTCTTACCAGCCCCTCCCCACTGGTCACCTCTTGTCACTTGATGTCTCTTTCTTATGCAGAGCTGCCTGGAAGATCTGTGATACTCTATTTATTTTTAAAGGTCCCACCTAATGTGGCCACACTGGTGTCAACAAAGGAAAAAACACAAGTACCTGAAGGCATTCAGCATGGCTGCCACATTGGGTGGGACCTTCCTAGCTCCCAGGTACAGTTGTGCAACTTCTAGCTTTCTGGATATGTAAACACCACCAAACTGGCTCCACCCACCGGTGCCCAGCAGAGCAGAATCACTGACTGGGGGGATTTTTTTAAAACCCATTTAGGGAAGGATCCTGAGGTTTTGTTTTTTGTTTTTTTTTTTTTTTTCCCTGTAAGTAGTAGGTAGTTATCTTGCTACATTTCTGCCAAAGCCCTATTTTTGCTGACCATGAATGTTAATAGAATAAAGGCAACTCAGAAGCGATGTTCCAAGGTGTGGCCGAGAACAAGAGTTTTAAAAATGTTTTAATCTAGTCTAAAAGGCAATTCCAGTACTTTCATTACAGTAAGATGAGACGATGAAATTATGATGTTTTCTCCTCTGGATCGTTTCTCAGCTGAAGTGCTCTTAGCTTTTTACAAATTGTCACTGTACACCCAAGAGAGAAACTCACTTCATTCCCCTACCCTGGGCAGTACTTCTTAAGGAAGACTACACTGAAGACTTAGCAATTATTTGGATAATTAGAAAATTAGGTAACGTTTATTCAATTAGACTAATATATCCATTTTTCAAAATAACCAAAGGATTGCCAAATCACCATTCAACTTTTTGCTTGACACAGCTTTGCAAAAGAAATGAAGACCAAGGGTGTGTGTGTGTATGTGTGTGTGTGAGAGCGTGTGCACAAGGCTGAGCCACTGAAGCTGTTTGCCCAAGGTCACATAATCGTTCCTTGCCATTTCCTTTATTGTCTGCCCTCAAATCCTCTTTTTGTAGCAAGCAAAGGAAGGGAAATGACGCTGGCTTCCAAATTTTATTATAAAAGCTTCCATTTACAACAAAACATATTGCATATGATAATTGCAACCAGAGCCAGTGAGGGCAGTGGTTTTTAACCTTGTAAGAACAGTGGGGCTGCCCTTAAATGCGGCTGACTTCAATGAACCCCTGTTCCTCCAACCGGGCTGTGGATAGGAGGGCATTTTCAAAAAATAGTTACATGGTGCAAAACACAAACACATTCAATGTCTTTTTTTTTTTTGGTTAAGAAAATGCACATAATTTTCTTAACTGAAAGAATTATGGTACTAGTTCTGTGTTATAATAATTAAGTGTTTTGTTTTCCCTAAAATCAAGTTTCAGCTTGTATACACAAAACTGTTTGAAAAAACAAAAAACATAACTGTTAATTAAAACCTGTTTTTACCCCCCAAACAACAAGCTATTGAATTAAACTGGTTTTTTTTTCTTTATGTTGCTGTTGCTGTTGTTTCAAACCTGCTTGTGGAAGTAAACACAGCTTCTGTCACTCCTTGATACACATAAAGGAGTTCAGTGGCCTTCTGCTATGACAACAAGAAGGAGGGCGAATGACTCCTGAGGAAAGCTTTCCTGTGCCAAGCGTGGTGCCAACCATTTTGCACCTAATTTATGTCATCCTGCCTGGAAAGGTAGAATTTAATAGCTGTTTTTTACAAGTGAAAAATTAGCCTTAGAAAGGTCAAGGACTTGGTGGAGTTCACCCCGGCTGGGCAGTAGAGGAAGCACTGAGTCCAGGCCCCACTCCGCCCCCTCCACACTGCATTGTAATGTGGGCGAAGTACTTACCTCTGTTTCCTATTGAGCCTGTGAGCCTCCTAATAAATAGTCTTCCCCACCACTACCACTCATTTAACAGAGGATATTTGGAAAATACTATTAAAAATATGTCGTTCCCCATTAAAATACTCAAATGCAAAATCAATTTTACCCACACCCGTGAAACCTGTAGAAAGCACCCAGTTACTGAGGAGCTATTACTCAGCTCTTTGAACCTTAATTAATCCCAGGACTGTGATCTGCATGAACAAAGCGAAAAACAGAATGGGGAGCAAAGTAGAGGTTCAGCAAAGGAGACAGACATAGACGTCTTCTCCCTCTCCCTCTGGTTTTCCTTTCCCACAGGCCTTGCATTATCAAACAAGGGCATGTTTCATGTGCAAAGAACAGAAAACAAGAAAGCTGAAGTAGGCATCTTTCTGGAAATATTGTTTCAAGGCCTAGAGCTGAAATGCACATCTCCAGGTTGATGCTTCTCTTACTGGTGCACGTATCTGTCAGCAGTACTTCAAGAGGGTGAATACTGAGCAGCATTAATCAATCTCATAGATTCCCTTCCTTGGGGCCAAACGTGGCCTTCTGGATCATTGGGTGCAGCCTTTTGATTGCATCCAAATTTTACAGAACGAATATGTTCTACGAAGTTTGGATTCGGTTGAGGGGCTGCACTTGGGGATCCGGAGGGCCACATGTGGCCTTGAGGCCACAGATTCCCCACAGCTGGTAGATCATGCAGCCTTTAGCTTCTTGGCTAATCTACTCAGGAGCTAGACTTTGGGCTCAGGAAGGGACCTGCTCCTTCTCCATCAACAATGTGCACGTACTGTGCGACAGAAGTCTTTGTAGGAGAGAGACAGATCCCAAGTCTTCTTTAGGAGCTATAAATAAAGGAGTTCTTCCTGTTAGATTCATTACATTTACAAAGGCCCACTGGGGACTTCGGTTGTTTTCCTAAAATAATTTCCTTTTATGTATGCAGAGCTGAAATATTTTCCTAACAATTCCTATACCTGTTCCAAGATTTTTCACAAATGTGCCACATTTAAAAGACTCTTTCTCCATATAGCTTCAAAGATGGGACTAAATAGATCCTCCCTATTTAACAATCTTACAATTTTGCACACTGCTAAGAGATGGAATCATCTTGCCCTAATAAGAAGAGGCATACAAACCAGGATTCCTCAACAACTTTTACTTTCAAAGCCAAGTGAACGTATAGACGAAAGCTGTTTTTCAAAATGTATAACACAGGTGCAAGGTCTTTCATCGGAGGTGAAGTATTTGATATGTCCCTGGTTATATAAGCAATTTTCAACTTGAAGATTCTTTTTACATTCTGTCCTTTAATATCCAACTGTCCACACACCCACCAGGAAACAAATACGATGATGAATTTTTTAAAATTTAATGAAAACAACTGATATTTTCAGAGTTTTTCTGATATGCACATAGACTACCTATATATATTTTATATATTATATATACCTGTGTGTATGTGTGGGTGTGTATATATATATAAATGGATACATCTTCATCTCAAGTAGCAACAGTGACCTCTAGTGTGTCTTTTTAATTCTCTCACTCTGCAACTTCAACTCATTGTTTCTTTAACCTCTAGGGCATTATTTAAGCAAAATTTTCCAGTTCATATTTGGTCTAATTTCTGTATTGACTCTATATGCTGAGAACTGATTCTTGAGATGTCTTCTTTGATCCTGCTAATGTATGATAAAGTAATTGTGCCTTCATTAATGACTGTAATTATAGTATATAAAGCTGTCATTTAAATGAATAATCACCTCCCACCTCCCCCCAAAAAGGTCGGCTTTATTTGCAAGATGAATTTAACTTTGGCTGAATAACTCTTTGAGCTGTAAGCCACGAGCATCCGCAGGCAGTCATGTATTGTTTGCAAGAGTGCTTGTTTCTCTTTGATGAGACCCCCCTATTTTTTTTTTTTTTTTTTTTTTTAGTAAAATTAACTTAAGAGAAAATCAAAGCATCTCCCTGACAGGCAAAACATTTTTTTAGTTTTTGGGGTTTTGTCCTAGATGTGTGCTGATGTCAGGACAGAGCCCACAAGAATGAAGTGGCGAGACTCTGGCAACTTGTGTCAGCACTTCTATTCCAAGTTCCTCTTTTCAGGAGTTTATAACATCGCAATAAAATTTATTATGGGCTGGGACTTGGCGTACAGGATCCTGAGCTAACACTGTAAAGTACTTTGGAGGGTTTTTATTTTTCCGTTTTTTTCCAAGTAAGTGTTCGAATCTGTTGGGTCCTGTCTCCTTTTAGAAGGAGTTTGAAATAAAAGCCTGCTCTCAGCTGGTCGGATGGCCATGGCTCCCCTGGCCTCAGCTTCCCCACGTCTGTCTGTCAGAGACAATTGCAAAGGGCCCCCTACCTGCCCTCTGGTAAATTGTTTTAGGTAGAGTTGGAAAGGAAAAAAGTAATAAGGGAGTAAATGTTTCCTGTAAATGAAAGAGGCCCTCAGAATTGTAATTGCTGGGAAAGATCCTCCGGGGTAGGAGAGGGAGACATGAAAAGGTATTCAGGATTGTTTTCCATAATTGGGTGATCTGCTGTGCCCCCCAACAGCTGGGCTTGTTGGCAAACAAGAAGCTGCATGTGGAAAACATGCTCCAATCTGTGTAAACTAAGCAAGGCATAAAAATAAGCACCATCCCCAGGTTAAAAAACAAAACAAAACATGCAGAACACAGACCCCCGGAGAATCAGGCAGGAGGATGTGAGTATGTGCTTGTGTGTGCAAGTAGATCTGTTTTTTCACGCAGCGTATATAATATATATGCTCCCTACTATACATTTATGGCGAATGCATACCTTATCGCGAATGCCTCCCTCGCCGTTGTCCTGTGGTTATTGCCTGTGAGTCTGTGTCTTCCTGACAATTCTGAGATGATGCCTGTCCAGGGAAAGAACAAACAATTGAATCAGAAAATAGATGAATCCCAGGAGAGGAAATTAATTAGGGCTGTATATAGCTCAATAAAGAATTTCAGAGTTGGAAGGAACGGTAGAGCATGTTGTTTGACCAACCCCCTCATCTGCAAGTGCACAGGGTCCAGAATGTCAACTCATCCATGGTCAGGGCTAATGTTAAATTGGGACACGCTGTATGTCCTTGCAGGCTGTTGATGGCCAGCATGTGTTCTAACTGGACAATGTCCAGGCTAACCTGGTTGATGTTCCTGGATGCTTTTGAGTACCGCTACCTGTGGTCACACAGTAAGTTTGTGCCAATAGGCTACTTTCTAGGTTTCTGTGCCAGCCCTCAGAAATTGTTCAGACTCCGGAACTTATAACTTGACAGATCTACCTCGAAGCTTTCTTAAACAGCCCCCACTTAACTGCTTTGCCAGATCAGACCCATCCCATTAACAATTGCTCTCTGTTTGCTGCATAAAACCCCCTGCAGGATGAATGCTAGGGCTCCTCACCAGGCAAGCTGCTCACCAAAAACCAAAGGCATCTACAGTTTGTGTCCAAATCTGCTTATGTCAT
The DNA here is from genome assembly GCF_000956105.1 of Propithecus coquereli. Lineage (NCBI taxonomy): Eukaryota > Metazoa > Chordata > Mammalia > Primates > Indriidae > Propithecus > Propithecus coquereli. The sequence continues at coordinate 5,466,680 of NW_012147986.1, read as the reverse complement.
TGGACTTCTTAATATAACTATGTCATTTAACAAAATATCATGCAAAATATGGATGTATTTTCATGAATCTATGAAAAACGAAGCCAAGTGCTTTGAAAAGGCTTGATATAGGTGATTTTTTCAAAAAAAGTAGGCTGTCGAAATGGGATAGGCAAGACAACTGTAAGAAATTAGAAAAAGCTGTAAAAAATGTGGACAGCTTTTGGCAGTCAAATTGCTTTGCAAGTATCGTTAAGTTTTCCCCCGAACTGGAAACTGTAGAAATGCGTTATGGAGACGGTTTATGCAAGAAAGATGCCGTGAAACTCCAGAGGATCCCCCACCCTCACTCCTGCACCAACAGATGCAAAATGGATGTGCATTAAAATAAATGTTTAAGTATAATATCATTTTAAGCCATTCCCCACTTGAACTAACTTCAGATTAACAAGTGGTTTTATCATGTCTGATAAGAGGGCTCTTCCACTACTCTTCTAAATTTGTTGTCTTGATCGGATTCCAGAAAGGACCTTGTGGTTTTCAGCTCTGGGTGCAGATGAGGGGTTTGGTAGGGGTGGAGGAGGGAAATAATGGAAAAGGGTAAAGATTTTGAGGAGGGAAAATACAGTAAATTTCAGTAGGTCCCTCGCAAATGATGTAGATTTAGAAGGCAACTGGCAAAGACTGGACAATAGATGATAGCATTGGATAAGAGCAAATTCAAATAGGAATGCTCACTCAGAATGACTCAGAATAAATGGAAGTGGCTTGTGCTGTACCTAACGGTAATCAGTATCACACATACACAGATCCCTTACTGTCCGCTCCCCCTACCTCTCCCCTACTTCCAGGATATTTGTGGACAGGAAAATACCGACACTACTGTGTAGGCTATTTGCAAGATTATTTTATGTCTTCCTCTCACCTGCCTTTGCAGATGCTGGATTGTTTTGTGTGTCAGATTTTCCAGAATCTTATTCTCCCCAGTCATTAATTCAGCAAGGTCTCTCCCGTTATGCTCTTTTAGTGTGTTCATAAAAATGTTTTCAGAACCTACAATGGAAGCAGGTAATGCTAGATGTGGTTTTAACTGTCTTACTGAGTCACCACTATATCTTTTAAAGACATAATTTGATTGATTGGAGCACAGTCCTCGTGTTAATGTTTTTTGGTTGTTTTTTTTTTTGTTTTTTTTTTTAATGTTTGAGTTAGGGATAGAGGCATAGTGTTCGGTTTGAATCATCTGGCTTTTGTTAATTTGTGTCAGACCTTAATGCAATCTTTCCTTTTCAATATAAATAACATGGCAG
>NW_012147986.1:5453915-5464340 GCF_000956105.1 Propithecus coquereli | reverse complement strand
GAAACGGGGTCTCCCTCTTGTTCAGGCTGGTCTTGAACTCCTGATCTTGAGCAATCCACCCGCCTCGGCCTCCCAGAGTGCTAGGATTACAGGCGTGAGCCACCGTGCCCAGCCAACTGCCATGGTTTTTTGAATGAAAAACAGCAGGTTAGAAAATAAGAAGTAGGGTAAGATCCTATTTATATAAAGTTACATACAGACATATCTCGTTTTATTGCACTTCACTTTATTGTGCTTCGTCCATATCATGGTTTCTACAAATTGAAGGTTTGCGGCAACCCTGCATCGAGTGAGTCTATCGGTGCAATTGTTTCAACAGCATGTGCTCACTTCCCTTCCCTGTGTCACATTTTGGTAATTCTCACAATATTTCAAACTTTTTCGTTATTGCTATATCTGTTATGGTGATCTGTGATCAGTGATCTTTGATATTACTATTGTAATTGTTTGGGGATACCATGAATGGCCTCCATATAAGATGACGAAGTTCATCAATATTGAATGTGTCTGACTGCTCCACCAACCAGCTGTTCCCCATTTCTTCCTCTCTTCAGGCCTCCCCATTCCCTGAGACACAACAATTTCGAACTTAGACCAATTAATAACCCTACAATGACTTCCCAGTGTTCGAGTGAAAGGAGGAGTTGTACATCTCTCATTTAAATCAAAAGCTAGAAATGACAAAGCTTAGTGAGGAAGGCATGTTAAAAGCCCAGATAGGCTGAAAGGCAGGCCTCTTATTGTGAATGCAAAGGAAAAGTTATTTATTTGTTTTTAAAGGAAAAGTTCTTGAAGGAAATTGAAAGTGTTACACCAGTGAATACATAATGATAAGAAAGTAAAACAGCCTTATTGCTAATATGGAGAAAGTTTTAGTGATCTGGGTAGAAGATCAAACCAGCCACAATATTGTCTTAAGCCAAAGCCTAATCCAGAGCAAGCTCCTAATTCTCTTCCATTCTATGAAGGCTGAGAGAGGTAAAGAAGGTGCAGACAAAAAGTTTGAAGGTAGTAGAGGTTCATTAATGAGTTTTACGGAAAGAAAGCATGTCCATAACATAAAAGTGCAAGGCGAAACGGCAAGTGCTGATGTAGAAGCTGCAGCAAGTTATCCAGATCTAGCTAGTATCACTGATGAAGGTGGCTACGCTGAACAACAGATTTTTCAACGTAGATGAAACAGCCTTCTATTGGAAGAAGATGCCATCTAGGACTTTTCATAGCTGCAGAGGAGAAGTCAATGCCTGCCTTCAAAGCTTCAAAGGACAGGTGGATTCTCTCGTTAGGGCTGATGCAGCTCATGACTTTCAGCTGAAGCCGGTACTCATTTATCATTCTGAAAATTCTAGGGTCTTTAAGAATTATACTAAATCTACTCTGCCTGTGCTCTATTAAAAAAACAACAAAGCCTGAATGATAAGACATTTGTTTGCAGCATGGTTTACTGAATATTTTAAGCTCACTGTTGAGACCTTCAAAATATTACTGCTCATTGACCATGCACCTGGGCACCTAAGAGCTCTGATGGAGATATACAAGGAGATGAATGTTTTTTTCATGCCTGTTAACATAATATTTATTCTTTACCTCATGGACTAAGGAGTAATTTTGACTTTCAAATCTTGTTATTAAGAAATACATTTCATAAGGCTACAGCTGCCATAGATAGTAATTTCACTAATGGATCTGGGCAAAGTAAATTGAAAACCTTCTGGAAAGGATTCACCATTCTAGGTGCCATTAAGAATATTCATGATTCAGGAGAGGTTAAAATATCAACATTAATAGGAATTTGGAAGAAGTTGATTCTAACCCTCATGAATGACTTTGAGGGGTTTGAGACTTCAGTGGGGGAAGTACCTGCAGATGTGGTGGAAATAACAAGAGAACCAGAATTAGAAGTGGAGTCTGAAGATGTGAGTGAATTGCTACAATCTCATGACAAAACTTTAACAGATGCAGTTATTTCTTATGGATGAGCGAAGAAAGTGGTTTCTTGAGATGGAATCTACTTCTGGTGAAGATGCTGTGAACATTGTCGAGAACACAGCAAAGGATTTAGAATATTCCATCAAACTAGTTGATAAAGCAGCGGCAGGGTTTGAGAGACTCGACTAGAATTTTGAAAGAAGTTCTACTGTGGGTACAATGCTATCAAACAGCATCACATGCTGCAGAGAAATCTTTCATGAAAGGAAGAGTCAATCAATGTGGTAAATATCATTGTCCTCTTATTTTAAGAAATTGCCACGCTGCCCCAACCTTCAGCAGCCACCACTCTGGTAAGTCAGCTGCCAACATCGAGGCAATACTCCCACTAGCAAGGAGATTATGACTTGCTGAAGGTTCAGATGATTGTTAGCATTTTTTCACCATAAAGTATTTTTTAATTAAGGTACATTCATTATTTTTTAGATAAAATTCTATTACACATTTAATAAACTATAGTATAATGTAAACCTAACTTGTATATGCACTGGGAAACCAAAAAATTCCCATTTTAAAATGAGTGTAACCCATTTTGTTGTGATATTCACCTTATTGTGGTAGTCTGGAACTGAACATGCAATATCTCCAAGGTATGCCTGGATATACCTCTGTATATATCATGTATATGTATATGTGCATATTTATATATTTTATATATATGCACACACACCCCTATATATGTATACAATCGTTTACCTCATAATGATCAACAAAGGACTACATATACAATGGTAGTCCCATAAGATTACTGTATATTACCATATTTTTACCTTTTCTGTGCTTAGATATGTTTAGATCCACAAATACTTACCACTGTGTTACAGTTGCCTCCAGTATTCAGTACAGTCACCTGCTGTACAGGTGTGTAGCCTAGGAACAGTAGGCTAGACCATGTAGCCTAGCGTGTAGTAGGCTACTCCATCTAGGTTTGTGTAAGTGCACTCTGTGATGTTCACACAAAGACAAAATCACCTAACGATGCATTTCTTCGAATGTTAAGCAATGCATGACTGTATGTGTATTGAAAGAGAGAGAGAGAGGTATGAGATGACAGACTTTAAAATGGTAACGTGCCTACATTGGGTGGTGGGATTTAGTTGTTTATTATTATTATTATTTAGCTACAAAAGAAATGAAAGCTTCTTGAAAAAAATGCAAAAGCTACCACTGCACAGCACTTTGGGGTAGATACCGCTGGTTGGCTGACTCAGCACTTATTTTTGCCCCTTTCCTCCCTCGGTAGCTTCCATTCTTGGGACTCAAAAAGAAAACTACTTTCCCAGCTTTCCTTGCAATTCACACATGCCACAATTCACGTGTCACAATTCACATGTAACACAACTCATGTGTCACAATTCACATGTGACACAATTCGTGTCACACAATTCACATGTGAACTGTGGTAACGCAAAGCGAAAATGTGCGAGGCCCAGGGGAATTAAGAAAGCTTCTGACTTTGCCGTCTGCTGACACAGCAGCCACGACTCCGTTACTGAGGTGACGGGCACGAGAGAAAACCGAGAGATCCCCCAGATGCCAGGCTTGAGAGCGTCAGGCCTTGAGACCAATGCACGCTGGGATCTGACTGCAGTCGTCTTGTTATGTGGGACAAGTTAACCCCTCTTTGTTTCTTGTTTGTCTGGTATTCAAGTACTTATAGCCAAATAAAGAAATAGAAAAAGAAATAGAAATAAAAAATAAAGTCTCCTTCTAACCTTCCACCCATCCAGTTGCCCAGAGTGTACAGCATTTTCATCTCTCCCTCTCTGTCTCTACACACACACACACGTATATGCATTAATACATGTGTGCATGTACATATATTTATCTAACTTGTTTTCTAAAAATGAAAATATATATTTAAATTGTTCTTTCTATAATTTGTTTTTTTAAAAAGTAATAGCATGGTTATCTTTGTTGGTTCATGGAGCTCTACCATATTCCTAATAGCTTTATTGAGATGCAATTCACATAGCAAACAATTCCCCCATTTAAAGTGTAAAATTCAATTTTTTTGGTTTTTGTGGTATAAGAAGAGTTGTGTAATCAACACTGTAGTTGACACTAGAACACTTTCATCACCCCTCCCCAGGAAAACACTGTGCATGAGCAGTCACTCCCCATTTTCCCTCAACCCTCAAGGCTTAGGCAGCCACTGTCTTATTCTTTTTAACCGCTGCTTGGTTTTCTGTAGTATGGAAAGTGCAGTAGTAGCCTGGACTTAACATAATTCAATCATTTCTCTACTGATGACTATATAGGCCATCTGCAGTTTTCATCATTGCAAATAATGCTGTGATGAACATCCTTGTATACTTCCTCCTTTATGCTTTATTACATTGCTTAACCTTTCCACTTGCGTACATTTTATCTTTAGAATCAGGGAAAGGGATTGATTTACCCTCGGAAATGCAGGTTGTGGCCTGCAGAGAGGAGTGGAGACAAAGCTCAACCGAGGGCTGGATCAAGCGTGGTCTCCACCTGCCTAGGAAGGTGTATGTTCTGGAACAGGCGCTGCATGAGCCCAGGGAAAGAGGTGCCATTTGGTAAGGGTCTGCCCAGAGGGCTGCTGTGTTGTAGATGGTCTTCTAGGATGGGACTGTTTCTAATTTGCACAAAGACAGGATCTTGGGAGAAAGTAGTCGAAGGCGGAATTAGTTGATTGAGGGTTTGGGGAGGGTTTGTGGCTCTCTCAGGATCTTACAGGCCGTAGTAAGAAGTCTGGATTTTATTCTGAGTGTGACAAATAGCTATCAAAATCTTTTAAGTAAGGAAATAGTATGATTGGATTTTTATTCTAAAGAGATCACTCCAGCCATTGTGTGAAGAATTGACAGTAAGTCAGCAAAAGTGAAGGAGAGCCATCAGAAGGCTACTGTGGTGGTCCTGGGTCCAGATGGAGCCAGTCTCAGAGAGCTGAGAATTTAGGAAGAGTGACTACATGTACATGTTGGGGTGACGCAATGTAAAAAGGGATATATGGCATAAAACAATAACACGAAATGCTATTGGAATTCAGAGGCAAAAGGGATTATTTTCACCACATCCTGCAGGAGTGGCCTTGTCATTAAGGACTGTAGTTGGGCCTTGAAGAATGTGTAGAAAAGACCTTTTGGAAGCTGGGGACTGGGGGGAAGTTTGGTGGGTAGATAGAGGTATTCAATAGGCAAGAACCTCTTACAATCTGTAATATTTACCGCTCACTCCTAAAGTGCCAGGCACTAAGCAGGGCTGTTTGATGTGAGAAGGGCCCAATCTCAGACTGGGGGCCTCGGTACTGAGAAAGGGGACTGCTATTCAACAGAATGTCCCAGGCTTTGGGTCCCACAGTCACTACCTTCTACAAATAAGGCATTTCATTAAGTCACTGTAGTGGGCTGGATGGTGGCCCTCAAGGACATATTTACTTCCTAATTCCCAGAACCTGTGAATGTTGTCTTATATGGCAAAGGAATAAATATCACCTTATATGGCAAAAGATGTGATTAAGTTAAGAATCTTGGGAGGAAGAGCTTTTCCTGGATTATCCAGATAGGCCCTAAATGCAATCACATGTATCCTTATGAAGGGGATGAAGAGATATTTGAAATAGACACACAGAGACACAAAAGTGAAGGCAAGATAAAGACAGAGGCAGAGATGGGGCCATAGCCCAGGAATGCTGGCAGCCACTATAAGCTGGAAGAGGCAAGGAACAGATTCTCCTCTGCAGCTTCAGAGGGAACACGGCGCACTGACTCCACGATTTCAGTTCAGTCGTACGGACTTCAGGTTTCTGGCCTTCAGAATTATGAGATAATAAATTTAGGTTGTTTTTCAGCCATCAACTTCATAGTAATTTGCTACAACAGCCACAGGGATCTAATATAGTCATATTTATGTGAATGCATTATTTGGAAAAGTTTGAGATGCTTTGCCTATTATGTCACCCAGCCCAAGGGAAATATTTGCCCATTTTATAAGAACCTCTTGGAAACTCAATACCTTAACTCAAAAGTGTAGCCTTGGGAGGGGTTTGGGATCATGTCATGTGAGGGGAAAGAGATTTTGAATTAGGAACAGGAGGCCAACTTAGTGCCATTACAATCATAACCTTGAGAACACACTTCCTCGGGAATGCCTTCTCCACCAGTGAGTTTTGATGGGTTTGAAGCCCGGGTTAATCATGTGACCTTGAGCAAGTCATTGGGGTGCTCCTTTCCAAATATTTATCTCTAAAACAGAGGAACTAATTCTTACTTCAAAAGTAGGATTTGAATATTGAAGAGGATAATATATGTAAATATGTTATGTAAATTGTAATGTGTTATGAATTCAGTAGCATTATTATTATTTTCTGTGCACGAGACAGAAAAGTTTCAGATTGAGGAGACAAATGACATCCTAGGTTGGTTGCCTGTTACTGCACTAGCTTTTTGTGAAGATGAAACAAGGGCAAAGTAATTACTACCATTTATGAGGGCAGACCAGGTGCCAAATACTGTGTGAAATAAGTCACTTCATCCTTAGAGCAACTCTTAGGGGATGGGTATTATAACCCCCATTTTATTGAGGAATGATTATATATTGGAGAGCCTACGATAGTCCTGGCACATAGTAGGTTCTCAATAAATGATAGCTCATACTAAATTGGGTTCCCATTGATCCCTGCAATTTCTCCTTCAATTCTACATTAGGTTTATTCTATTGCTTAGCAAATTAAAAAGGACTGTGATTGGAATCAAATGATTCTCCTTTTGTTGCTTTTTTGTAGAGCTCATTTAAAACAACACCTGCTTTGACTAGGATTAATAACCAGGCACAAGCTTCCACTGCCGGCTGCCCAGTTCATGAGATGGGTAAATTAACAGAACCAGGGATCTCTGTAACGGGTAGCTTGATCTTCCATGAAGGTTCTAGGAAAGGAGAAAGATGTCGCCCCCCGCCCGTCCCCCCCTCCCCCAGCCTCCAGAGGCATTCCTCAAGCATCCCTTTCTCTAAGCACAAGAGAGGAAGGGCCGCAGGCAGGTCCTCCCAACAACGGTGCTTTGTAAGTTAATTATCATCTTAGGTAGCTGACAGTCCTCCGGCTTTCCTTCGGGGCCTCTCTAGACAGTGCCACGGAGCTGCATCGATTATCTCAGTAATCCCTTTTATTATTCATCTTCAAAATACCCAGTTAGTGGTAGTAAAACTCCAACTTCATGTCATATCAAATGACCTGTATACAGGAGAGGAGGCTGGATTTCCTGGTTTGAGGGTAAGAATGGAGTGTAGTCAAGTGCTTTGTGATTCAAAGGAGATGGTCTTGGCACAATGTATGGTTTTTTAACAGGCAGAATACCGAAGCAGCCTTTAGTGAAATGCATGATCAATTTATAAGGAAAAATACACCACACATGCATTTCAAGAGTAATACATTCACTGTGTCCCTTACAATGATCCTAAGAAGGAGTTCAGATTCTAAAACTAGAGGAGCGCTAGATGCCTGTTTATGTGGGAGAGGCAGGAGAAGGTAAGGGGGGGCATTAACAAGAGCAAGGGCAAACAAAGGTCGCTAAGCAAAGGCATGTGATATTAGAGGATGAGCAGCCTACGAGAGGTCCAGCGCACAGGGAGAAGTTGGATATGATGTGGTAAATGCAGGAAGATTTTGTGGAGATCATGGCATTTAAGCGCTGCCTTTGAAAGATGGGGAAGGTGTTTCCAGCTGAAGCTCAAGTGAACACGTAATAATGAGACTCTCATATGTGAAAACAAGAGCACACTTAGGATAATACGAGGCCTCTCAAGGAGTTTTTCAATCTTATGATTCAGGGATTAATATACAGATCATGATATATGGCTAATTATTAATTTAATTCAGGGCTGGGCAGGCAGACCAGAACTTGCCCATGGGGAAGGCTTTAAAAATTCCTATGCATAGACACATGTGCATCAAGGATTCATTGAATAAAAAGAATTGTTTGTGAGATTAAACCCAAATGTAAAGGTGGAGCCACCTGGCACAGACCCCATGTGGGTATAAAAAAGTCACGTTATAACTCAGGCACCAACCCTGTCCACACACCTCTCCAGCACACAGTGTCATTGTAACCATAAAAGCACAGGCCCCAGAGCTTCGGAGGAGCTGAATGCGACCTTGTCTAGCCCCTGTGCTTCAAAGAGCGACCTGAGATTCCTTCTGTAGGGACTGAGGTCCCGAAAGTGACCTACTCAAGTGTACATTCTTTGCAAGTGGCAGAGCAGGAGTTGTACGCCAAGTTCTCAGCTTGACACAGTGGTCCATCTTTCCACTTCAGCACTCCTGTCTCCTCCTGCCTGTAGGAAGCAAGGATTTGAGCTCATCCCATTGTATCTGAGATGACCCTGGAAGGGAAGTCCACCTACCTGGTCCAACTCATCAATAGGTGGGTGCCCCAGAAACATCTACAAATGAGGTCTTAGCATTGTTTCAAAATACTGTCTCCCCCACAACCTTATTTGATCTCACTATTCCAGTGATTTTTACAGTTTTTCCTGAAAACTCAAGAAATGTTGGCTAAGATTCATATACCTCTGGAGGGATAATACATTAGGTAATTATTGGCTATTATCTCCTTAGAATGGCTGAGGCCATCAGATATTTATGTAACAGCAGCTAGTAAGTGGTCCGTAGTAAATGTAATAAGTGGAGAAGAGGATTTGAAATGTTTTTAATAGCAGAACCTGTTTTCAAAAATATATTATGAAAGGCTAATGTAGTAACATTTATTTGTTAGAAAGTTTATCAATTAGATCAATGAGATGGCTTCAGAGAATTTTTAATTGGGGATTAGGAAGGACAGCTACAACTTCAAGAAAGCATAATATCTAATATGTGTCTGTATAATCCCTGAAGTGTTACTGGATATCCAGTTCTAGTCTAGTCTAGAAAACTCAGATCAAAAGCCAATGGTTAGAACAAGGTCTCCTAACTGGTTGCACACACCAAAGAATGTTCATCTGATTGTCCATGGGGGAGGGAGGAGACAATATTAAAACTTCTCCTATTTATTGTTAATCTCATCTTTTAAATACCTACTTTTGCATATTTTCATATACAACTAATTTATGTATATAACTTAAAAATGAATAAATATATAGGCATTGAAGCATTGCTCAAACATTCTCATCTGGAGGATAATGTAGCATGTCTAGAGATAATTTGAGGCCTCGTCCAGGGCGGGGAGAAACCTGGGTGGAGCCACAAAGTGCCTGGTGAAGGTAGATCTGGGCTTGTTGGGCCTGAAGCTTATTCAACTTTGGGGTCCCTCTTTAAGAAAAGGCATGTGAAACTGTGAGTATAACATTTAGTATGGGATTGAATATATAGTTAGCATAAGAAAAGAAATCATAGCACATTACTGGAGGTTCATGGGTTTGAGGTTTTTTCTTTGGAGATTTCTCAAATGGTTTATCAGAAATACAACCTAGAAACAACTGCTAATGTCAGCCTGACTTCTCTTCCTCACACAGGACACCCTAGAACTCCCAGAAACTTCCAGCACTCCCAGGGCCCCCATTGAGTAAGAGGTTCAAGCCACTTAATGGCCACCAGCTACTTAGGGAATAGAAGAGAATGGGCAAAGAGGAAGGAAAAGTGTTTGAAGAAGGGTGGAGGAAGAAGGAACAGACCCATCACCCAAGAACTTCTCTAGCACTGGCAGATGCTTGTCCTTACTTTGCATGAATCAAATGTTATCACTGATTTCTAGTTAAAAGGGTTCTGGGTCAGTGCCATAACAAGACTCAGCATGGAGGCTGGAGTCTGGCAGAACTAGTTTTCACTCTAGGATGACCAACTGTCTCAGTGTGCTGTGACTGTCCCAGGCTTAGCACTGAAAGTCCAGGACACTCAGGTCTCCCAGTTGGTCCTCCAATCCCAACCAGCTCTACTACTTAGTAACTACGAGACCATAGACAAATTGGCTATCTTGCTGAGCCCACATTTTCTCATCTATGAAATGGGACAGCAGTAGTACCATCTCACCACTCTTTCAAAAACAGGATGAGATAATCCTGATGGACACAGAGAGGGAGGGAGAGAAATGCAGGGGTGACAGAGAGGAGCTGCTGTGTGGTCCGGTGCTGTGGGGACCTTTGCCAGCTTCTGCCCAACCCCTCTCAGGGGTGTCAGAACTCAGCCCTTCCCTTGATTTTTGGCATTGTGGTTTAGTTGAGGTAGATGGCACCTGTGCCTTTGAATTTTCATATCACCTTTTATTTGTGGGCAGGGAACATTTCTCCAAAGTGCTTCTCGCTTTTGGGAAGGAGTGTGCACTGCACTGTCCTGCCAGGTCCTTGGGTGAAAACACAGAGAAGACCACATGGTCTCCACCAACCTTTCCCACATTCCCCATCTCTGATGTTAAGTGCTTTCCATGTTGGTAAGAGGCCAAGAGAGTAGAGATACTTGAAGAAAAGAAAAGAGAAAAG
>NW_012147986.1:5370678-5453270 GCF_000956105.1 Propithecus coquereli | reverse complement strand
GAAGACTGTGTGGAATATGGGTGGGAAACAGTCAGAATTATCCCCAAAGAGCGTGTGCCTGTGTCCTGGGCTCCTGGAGGCCCCATGCTCCGGAGCACTTTGGAAAGTACCCTCTGAAAACTCCCTGTGTGTGTGCTGTCTGCAAAAGTTCCACAGGAAATGACATGGGAATAAGAGGCAGAGAGTTCTAAGTGTGACGATCTCATGTTTGGAGAACCATATAACGATCTCAGGCCACCCTTATCCGCATTATAAAATCTGGGTTTAAAATATGTTGTACCACTGGGTTAAGGAGAAACATGGCTGGTAGAGGTTTTACAGGTCATTATTGAATGTTTTCTCACATTCCTTGTGCCAAATTGGAAACCAGAGACTACTAGAATATACATGCTGACCTGGAGGCCATAAAATTCATCCTCCCAAAGACTGGCAGAAGATGTGAGAACATCGGAAACAGGGCACAGTGAAACTTAAGGAGTTTATAGTCATGTGTGCTGCCTCCAAATGTAGCGTAGGCATTTAGGGGGCTATGTATTTTACAGAGGGTAGTAAAGGTCTAAAACTCTTCCTTTAGGTCCAAGTAATAAGTGGACTTATGATTCCCATGGATTTAGATGGAACCAAGAAGCAAGAAAAAAACACTTTGGAATGTGAAAATTGTCTGATGTGAGGGTTCCTGTGGGTAGAGAACGGTTGCAACCTTCCCTTTCAGCAGCGCAATACCAAAAGGCTAATAGTTGACTCACCAAATTGAAAGAAGGTTTGGGCTCACTTCCTCTCTTCTCTCTGATGGAGTATATAATGGGGGTGGGATATGGATGAGTGGAGAAAACAATGGAATGAAAAGAGGTAAGATGGAGGAAGGTGGAGAAGAGAAGAGAAGGAAGTGAGTCTAGCAAGAAAAGTGGAATAGGAAGAATACAGATTTCAGGTTTATGGTTTGGGATTTTCAAGTGTGCAAATGAGCCACTGTTTTTAGCTTCCATTGGTACCCAAGGGAAATACATAAATAGCCTTAATTCTGAAATAACTATTGTACAGGGAGCAAGTGTCAAATACTTTAGAACCATGTAGATCAAAGATGCTGACCTGGATGGCAAATACCAGCAAGACCTGGGCAGGCTGAATCTGTCTAACATTTGCCAGATTTAGAGCTCCTATGCGCTTCTTCCAAGTGTTACGCAACTGTAGATGCCTTGATTCCCTATGCATGGGGCAAAGATGAAAAACTTACAATTAATTTTTTTTTTTTTTTTTTGAGGCAGAGTCCTACTCCATTGCCCTGGGCAGAGTCCAGTGGTGTCATCAAAGCTCACTGCAACCTCAAACTCGTGGGCTCAAGCAATCCCCCTGCATCAGCCTTCCGAGTAGCTGGGACTACAGGCGTGAACCACTACGCCTAGCTAGTTTTTTTCTATTTTTGGTAGAGACTGGATCTCGCTCTTGCTCAGGCTGGTCTTGAACTCCTGACCTCAAGCGATCCTCCTGCCTCAGCCTCCCAGAGTGCTAAAATTACAGGCATGAGCCACAGAAACTGGCCCCCAATTAATTTCAAGGATGAAATAACTCAAGCTCTTTGGTTACCCAGTGCTATATATTCTTTAATGTCCGTCAGCTACTTTCTAACATACCATGCTCCAACAATTTGGCTCCATTCAGATTTTAACAGTAAAATAAAATATCCCTTTCCTTAAAGTAAACACCCTCATGGGGATGATTGAAGGGTAGAATAAGAGAAGGAGATGGTTAATTGTATTTATGAGGCTCATGCACAAAGGACACTCTACTTTGCAGTTCTTTCAGCTCTGCCAGAACCTAAACAATGACTCTACTATAGAATAATTTACAGTCAGAGTTTTCCTTTAAGTGACTCACTCATTAATGAGTACTCAGTTACAATAGAAAATAAAAATAGAAAATAAAACCAATAATATCTTATGTGATTTCCTCTTGAGATTTCTACTTAAGTTTCTGAATAAATTTTCACATCACAAAAGCACTCACTTGTCCATCTCTGCCAACAGATTTGACTAGACAATATACACCAGCACTATTTAAAAATCAACCAAATACAGCTAGGCATGGTAGCTCACACCTGAATCCTAGCACTCTGGAAGGCCGAGGCTGGAGGATAGCTTGAGCTCAGGAGTTCAAGACCAGCCTGAGCAAGAGTGAGACCCCCTTCTCCACTAAAAATAGAAAAATTAGCCAGATGTTGTGGTGCATGCCTGTAGTCCTAGCTACTCAGGAGGCTGAGGCAAGAGGATTGCTTGAGCCCAGAAGTTTGAGGTTGTTGTGAGCTATGATAATGCCACTGCACTCTGCCCAGGGTGACACAGTGAGACTGTGTCCCAAAAAATAAATACGTAAAAATAAATAAGATAAAATTTTTAAAAATAAAAATCAACCCAATAAATAAAAATGCACTTGGTATAAACAATGACAAAAAGGATAAAGATTCAAATGTTCCATTGACTTGTGGAAAACTATTTGAAATAGCCAACATCCAGCCTTTGGGGTAAAAAGTTTTAGACATTCTGTTGTTATTAACCAATGCAATCTTGAAATACTTTAGCGATAGATAATACCTTGAATGTTGGTAAAATGCTAACTCTTTGGCCTGTCATAAAAGGTGATCACCCAACCTGTGCCTCTGTGGTAAACAATCCTACAATATATGCATATCACCTGCTCCAGCCAGTCTGGTTTATGCATCGTTCTTATTTCCCCAAGCCAATCTGCACTCTCTTCCTCTGCTCATTTGCTCAGGCTCACCCCCACTTAGCAGGCCCTTCTGTTTCCTTCTCTGCTTCAAACACCAGCTCATTTAGGGCCACTGCCGATTTCACATTCACCAACTTTCCTGAATGACTCAACATAAATTTAGCTCTCCTTCCTTCCAAACTAGTATGTTTCTGGTCAGTATAATTTATTTGGAAAAAGAAAAAAAGAATAAACCATTCATTTCGTGCTTTATCTCTCTGAACATTATTTTATGTATAGGTATGTCTTGTCCCACTGTAACAGAGAAAATGGCCTGAAAAAGGGTAAAAATGTTTTCTGTCAACCCTTTACGATATTTGAGAACTAAAACCTCTATCCCTGCCTCAAACCAGCAGTCGGGAGGGGCAGGGGAGTGTTCTTTGTTCTTTGTGCCACAGAAGATGGCTCAAGAGAATTGTCTGGGTGGAGGTCATGAAATTGTCTTAGCCAAAGACAGGATTGATCGGAATCTTCTCCCAACCTCCTCATTTGCCGGCAGATTAATAAACTCTTTCTTTCTCCTCAAACCACTTGTCCTTGTTCTTCTGATGCAACCTCAGGGACAAGTGCTGAACTTTTGGTAACACCACCAACACTGTTTTAAGGGTTCCAGGGATAGGAATGACGTCCTTCGCTGAATTCAGTTCAGTTCACTAGTTGTGTCTACACAAAGCAACAGAACCAGTGTAAGGGATGTTCATGTGAGATCTGGATACTACTACTAATATATCTTGGACTTAAACTCTAGCCACATAAAGAAATACTCATAAATGTCAGTCCATAAGACCATATTCACCAACACAAGAATCATGGTCAATTAGATGGAAATTATGAAAAGACAGACCTTGAAACTGTCCTTCTCCTAAACAAGCGGGCACAGACTTTCATCATTCTTTAACAGTTTTTCTTTAGTCCAATAAAAGCTTCCTGGGAGGACGTAAAATCCATTGTCATTTCTAAACTTATAGCTTATTATATGTCACCTATTAGAACTATATAGATAAATTTGCTGTCTCGTATTGCACAAAGCATTTTAAACCAAAGGTAAAACTGCAATTACTAGTTTGTGTTTGTAAAAGCAGAAAAATAACAGTAGTGAAGTTTTGCTGTTGGCTTTTCTTTAAAAGATCCAAGACTTGCTTATTTTTGCAGTTCTAACTACTACAGATTACTTTTGTTTACTAGGTTTTTGTTTGCTTGTTTTCTACATTTGTGGGTTTGTTTCAGCAGATTAACAAGACGGGAAATTGAAAGATAAGCTACTGCTGGACTCCATGGCAGACAGCTTCATGAACACGCCCAGGAGAAAGCCTTCACTGTCTCACCTTCCACTTCATTTTCCAAAAGCACCATTCACGCCGTTTCTCTTCCTCCATGGATTCACCTGAGTTTCTTTACCCTGTGGGGGCGCTTCGTGCTCATCGTCACTTTCCAGGTTAGGAGACGTGGCCTGGGCTCCATATTTCATCGGGGCTTGGCTCAGCACCGGCTTCGGCTTTTCTTAACGGCGCACTTTACCAGGCAGCTTTTTCATACATCATTAAACAGCAACTCTCGCGCTTGTGCCCCTTTCTGATTTACCACAGATAGTAACGTTTAAGATCACATTAAACTCCACACATGCTCTTCACCACATGAGCAACACCGGAGTCACGAACAGTCAATAGCATTTCTAAATTAAAGCCCCCACCAGGCTCTTGTTAGTGAATCAAGTAAGCATCCTTGGTCTTTCAGAGAAGGTACAATGTTAATGTCAGATAATGAATTTGCCGACCAATCTCCTTTTCCTTCCCTAGTGACTTCAGAGTCTGAACTGTAAGAACTGTATAAAACGCCAATAATAACGTGACCGCATTGTAAACCATGGATCTAGAGCCATTTCAATCAGCATTTATTGAGAGCATTCTCTGGGAGAGAAGTGGCAAAGTAGCAAACACACGCGCCTTGCCTTCTAGGAGTTTGGAAGCAACTGGGGAGAAAAGAAAACTGTATGAGGAAGCATAAAACGGCATTGCCTTCAGGCAGATGCTTGTGGCTCCATGCTGGGGAAATCACTCCAGGTTCCTACCTCTGTCTTCGTACTTAACATGTTGAAATCATCTGGGAACATAACCTGTCTTCCCCATTCAGTTGGAAGCTGCTGGTGAGCAGAGGTTGTTTTACTCATCTTTGTATCTGTCATGCCTGGTACAGTGTCTGAAACACTTTAGAAACTGAGAAATATATGTTGAACTAACCCAATCACGGTGGAAGGTGGATGAAAGGGGAAAAAGCTTGGAGGGTCTGATGTGGGGAGACTTGAGAAGCACAAAGGTCCTTGTCGCGGCCCTGATTGCAGAACGGGGGATGGACACAGAAAGAAACACACAGACACACACACAAGACGTACAAGACTGCAGTGGGGATTCCACCAGTCGCTTTATTCTTATACTTTTCTCTGTCCGGCAGCTACTTCCTGGTACGTGACTACCTTGGGCACCCTGAGGAAAATACATTTTCATTCCTTCCAAACGATTGCTTAAGGGAAGCAGACGTTTGCATCTTAACTTCTTGCATCTTAACTTCTTTATCTCATTACCGTATGCAGGACAATGTGATGCCTTGGCTTGTTTGCAAGACCCCAGGCGCTTGGTTATCTGTCATAAAGCTATCTGTCATGAGGAATAGTTCTGTTTGGTCAACAGGCCGTGCCTGGGCCTATTGACCGCTGATGCCAAGGAGAGCACACCCAGTTTTGCTGACTCTGGGCTTAAGCCAATTTTGCCCAGGGACGGTCCCTACAGTCCTACCCAGGAAACACTTGCTAAACACAAATAAATGAATATTTTCTTTTCAACATTTCTCATCTATAAAATGCATCAGCTAACTGAAGAAAGGGAGCTCATTTTAGGAAGAGAAACATTCTCACTAGGTAACTATGATGCTGGGGAATGAATGGAACCAGCTGCAAAATTACACACCTTGTATCCTGGTTTTCCCATTGAAATGATACTCTTGTACACTTGAACTCTTCTACTCAGACAAGCATTTCACTGCTTTTATATAAGGCATCCGCTCTAACCCCCACCCACCCAACCAGGCTTCGGAAAACCTGGGAAGAGTCAGTATCTGCAGCCCTATAAGAAATGGCAACTTGAGGCTTGATCTTGATCACACAGGAGAAATAAAGCTCTTCCAGAATTGTTCAGACAAGTGAAGTTGTGGTTTGAAGTATCCAGATAAATAACTTCCAAAGTTGATCTTTTTCGCTGTGTGTATTGGTTGGGCTAGAGTGAGAGTGACTGAGATGGAAACTTTAGAAACCTTGGAAGATTTCGGGTGATCTGGGGAAAGGGAGATTTTTCCAAAAGACTCATGAGTCTAGAAAATAAGTTGAGAGAGGGCCCAGCAGCATGGACCCTGAGCCGGGAGGAGACACTCTCAGGAATTTCCAGTACATTCTCCTTCAAAACACTCTGAATACAAAAGCTGTGGACCTATAGGCAAGTAAAATTCTCCTGAAGTGTCGGGTTTTATTTTCTTATGAATTTTGTGTTTTACTCCACGTTATATTTGCCCGCCAATATAAGTCCCTCCCTCACCTCCTCCGATTTTTAATCACATGCTGATTAATGCTTCTGTGACATCCTATCCTTGGTCCACTCTGCGCAACAGGACTCTAAAATATCGATAAATTCCGAAATCTGAAATTTGTCTTTTGCCATACTGTTTAGTCGCTAAAGACCTATGGCTTCTCTCCTGAGGCTAACCACACCCAACAAATGTGGACATTTATAAACAGCCCATTTCTAATTTCTTAATTTAATGTCTGTCACTCAGTCATTAACATAGCCAATATTTATTGAGCACTTACTATATGCCAGGTGCTGGGTGAGGCCTCAGTCGGGTGAAGAAATAAGTCAGAGGCTGGGCGCGGTGGCTCACACCTGTACTCCTAGCTCTCTGGGAGGCCGAGGCGGGCGGATTGTTTGAGCTCAGGAGTTCGAGACCAGCCTGAGCAAGAGCGAGACCCCGTCTCTACTAAAATTAGAAAGAAATTAATTGGACAACTAAAAATATATAGAAAAAATTAGCCGGGCATGGTGGCGCATGCCTGTAGTCCCAGCTACTTGGGAGGCTGAGGCAGGAGGATCGCTTGAGCCCAGGAGTTTGAGGTTGCTGTGAGCTAGGATGACGCCATGGCACTCTAGCCCGGGCAACACAGTGAGACTCTGTCTCAAAAAAAAAAAAAAAAAAAGAAATAAGTCAGAGCACGGGAAACAGACAGCAAGGCCTTGTCTTTCTTACCCAGGTCAAGACAGAGAACACTCTGGACTAAAGCATGGATGGACCACCCTAATCCCCTCCACCCCCAACTGCACTCAGAAAGATGTAAAAATACAGATATAATTTTCAAAGAATTCATAGACTTTTTAAGATATGTAATATTTCATTCAAACACAATTTTATTAATTTTCCCAGGTGGTTAATTTTATCGACTGGTACTTGGTGGCATATTTTCTCCTGACACTTTAGGAATATCAGAAACGTAGTCCTATTAGCAAAGATTTATAATAGGAAGTTTGATCAACAGAAAATATTATACAGCAAGTGTAGCCAGAAGAGTTCCATGGAGGTGAGGGGAAGAAAAGATATCCATCTTTTTCACTGTTTCTCCCCCAGTGCCTTTTGTGGCTAATAAATATTTATGTATAGTGCATAGCCAATTCCTGGCCTACCTCAGACTGTAAAATTATTTATCTAACATACTTGAAAAACCTGGGGATGTGCTGCTTCATGCTTCAACTCATGCTTTGCAGCTGAATTGCTAAGGTGGCCCCTCGGGTCCTCACTCTGGTTGGTTGTCCAGTCATCACCAGCTGGCACCTGGATGCTGACACCTTTTGCAGGCTCTATGGGACATCCTGTTAGCATGGAGGATGGGGTGGATTTCTTCTCACCCAGACAGTCCAGGATCCCTCTTCAAAAACCATTTCCAAGCCCATTAGAAAGCTAGAGAGAAACACACTTGATTTTTTCAAGATCACATTGTTTTTTCCTTTTCTTTTCTCTTGAGTCATTTGCCACATCCCTTGAGTCTTCCAAGAGTCTTGCTGTTTTTAATCTTTCCATTCTCCTTTTAGCATAATTCTGTATTATGCTCTTTTTATACACTTGCATGATGATTAACAAATATTATCACATTCCATTCAATTTAACAGACATGCATGGAGTGTGCACAACATGCAAGGCCCTGTGTTGGGAAGAGTGGAAGATACAACGATGAGCGAGGCTACTATGGACAGCCATGCACATTCTAGCTGCAGCTTAACAAGCCAGGACAGTGTGAATTCATGGAAGGCTTGGTGACACCAACAAGCCAGGGGTTATGTCCATCTGGAAGGGTTGCAGACTATTTCATAAGCTGAAGGTAACACTTCCCCTGAACAGTGGATCTGAATTTGACTAGCAAAGGGGGTGGTGGGGAATAGCTTTCCCAGCAGAAGGGAAGTGGTAGACAGAGGTGTCAGGGTGGGAGAACCCAGGATATATTTGGGAATTGATAAGTTATCCTTTGTAGATGGAGAACATCCACAAGCTTTAGTCACAAATAAGCCTGGGAGGATAAGTAACAGTCAGTGGAGTACCTGTGAGGCCCAAAAAGAGTATTAAGAATCAGAGCTCCAGAAGAGTCCTGAGTAGGGCATGTGGGTGTGGGAGGAAGTCCTTTCCCACATGCAGCATGGCATGCATTCTAGAAGGAAACTCTCCTGATTGGTCTACTACAGAATATTCAACTGGCTTGAGGAAGCTAGAGATTTCTCCTCCCCTTTGAATCATTTAGCTGACAATGGCTATCAGTTTAGGAAGAGATTCTTCAAAACATAAAGGACTTAGTGCAGAAGTAAGATTGGCCAGGGAACTATACAGGATCGCCACATTCCTGCTAATTCATTCTGTTCCTCATATGCCCATAGCTGGGAAAAAAAAAAAATGGGACTCTACTGTCTGTCTGTCCAGGAGGGGTGGCTTCAAAACACAGACATTTTAGAATTATTCTTCCTTCATGTTGTAAAATATTAAGGATTATTTTTGAAAATCCATCTTTCTTTCCAGATTCCAATCTCTCAGTCTTCCTTTTGGATTTTTCCATTCCCCCACCAAAAATGATCATCTAGTAAACAAAGTACAAAAATGTGGGCGATCTAGAACCTGCAGAGAATAGTGAAGAAAAGAAGCAGAACTCGAAGACAAAAGAAGAAAGTGGAATGGGTGCTGCAAGCTCCAAGAAAATGTAAACATCTGGTGGTCGACAAAAAGTCTCCTCCTGTAACTAGATGTAAAGTTTACTCTGAAAGAATCCCATGGAAGAAAGCCGTCTGGGTTTAGAACCAGTGTGATGCTCTTGAGCCTCTGGACCTTCAAATTTCACTTCAAATGGTCTTGACAATCATAAGCTCTGAGCTGTTGCACATTGTGTTATCTTATTCCCCTGGTTGTCCTAGAAGCAGAAAAAGAATTTCTTTCAAATGAGAATTTTTATTGTTTTCATCACCTGAGCTTCAGTTGAGCTATTAAAAAAGACTTTCTTTTACGAGATTTCTCTTAGGAAACAATGGATTATAAGATAAGAGGAAATAACCTCAGGCAAGTGAAAAAATACTGGTAAAGCTATGAGAAAACATTCCAGAAGTTTCTCTGGATGTGTATGTTCTGTCAAACTTCAACCACGTTCAGTCTTCCCTTTCTCTGCCTCTAGGCAGCAAAACTGTGGGATGGATAATTTCTCATCTAACATTTATCATTCTGAATGAGGATGAGCCTTATTCTTCCCTCACTTAGATAACTGTCACAATAGGCATGACTTGACCCAGTCTTCTGTAAACAACTCCCTTCCTCCAGTCGAAGAAGCTTAACCTTTGAGAAGAAACCAACATGCCGCTTTTTGCCATTTGGAAAACATAAAGCAGTATACCTGCCCCAACTGCTATCCAAACCAGAAACAAATTTGCAGTGCTCTTTGGGGCTGAACCAGAGAGTGTGGCAGAAGGGAGCAAAGAGATGGAAAGAGAGACCCTGAATCATTCCCTGAATTTTGTCCTCATTTGACAAGAAAATGTTTAATTTTGGAATTGGTCCTGGGCTAGCTGAATTGTCAGGGATGGGGAGAAGATCCTAGCGTTGCACTGGAGAAACAGAAGGTGTTCACAGCTGCTAGTAACCCGAATCACCCCACACAGAAACATAAATACAAAGTCAAGTCCAATGCCCCTTGGTGACCTTCCACCCACCATCCCAGGCCCTGATGGAGGAAGAGGACCCTTCTTATGAGAAGTAGTAGTCATGAAGAGAGGAAAGTGAGTCAGCCTCAAAGTTTCCTGCTCATTGCTTCTCTTATGAAGAACTGGAATTGCTCTGGTATGAGTTGTGATCTGCAGGCATTGCAGATCATGTCTTCCGGGGAATTTCAAGTTCTCTAGTTCACTTTCCCTGCCCAGCTCCTAGAAGACTGATTCCATGGAAGGAATCTAACTTACAGCCAGGGACTGCCAGGCAGTTTATTTTGTCCAATTCTGGGCAGCCTTGGACTCAACACCCAATGTACTGGTGCCTCAATTACTCTGTCTACACAGTTGTTCTAGCTGCCTCTCTCCACTGGGATTTCTCAGAGGGGGATCTAATCAAAGATATAAAAGTGGTGTGAAATAAAAGTCCACTCGCTTTTTACCTGAAAGGGCTTGCTCATATCTGAGGTGGAGTCTGTTGAGAAAGGTCTAACAGCAATAACATCATTTGGAAACATTACAAACAACTTTAGCATTATTCCAAAGGAGACTAACTATTATTAATGCAAAAGCAGGAAAATCCGTATATCTGAAATCCAAACAACTGGAAAGCACAAATAATTTGTTGGCATGGTGGGGGAAATGAGGAGCCTCTTTCTTCCATTTCTCTGCAATGAGAAACATAAATACTATCGTCCCTCGGCATCCATGGGGTATTGGTTCCAGGATCCCCCAACAGGTAACAAAATCTGCGAATGTTCAAGTCCCTCATGTAAAATGATGTAGCGTTCTCATATAACCTACACGTGTCCTCCTGTATACATTAAGTCATCTCTAGATTACTTATAATATCTAATACAATGCAAATAGTTGCTATACTGTATTGTTCAGGGAATAATGACAAGAAAAAAAAGTCTGTACAAGTTCAGTACAGCCTTGGGTTGGTTGAAACCACGATACGAAACCCATGGATACAGAGGGCCGACTGCATGGAAGATGCTGTAAGAAGCCATAAAACAGGACAACCTCTTGCAAATATCATGTGGTGAGGGAGAAAAAGGAGGAGATGCTTCAAAATTAACCCAATACTCTTCCCCTTTTACATCTATTTTACAACTTGATGATAATTAAGGCCCATAATGAGGACACAATTGCCACAGAAATCCAAAGTAATGTTTGTGCCATCGAATAATAAATTACTTTCAAGCGTGTTTCAGCATCTGGCATAACTCCAAACCCCAACTGGTGTGTATTGGTCACTTTTAGAAGTGACCAACACTCCTAAACTAACCAAAAAACTCCTCAGTCATTTTAGAGAAATGGAAATTGATGTTTTCACACACCTGTAGGAAAGTACAGCAAGTAGCCCTCTTGAGATATTTCTAGATTTTACCACACGTCTGGAAGAAAATTGAAAAAGTTAATCCAATAACCAGTTATAGTTAGTATTTAAGATATTTGATGATGAAAGTTTGGATTTTTGAAAGTGTCTAAATGTGCACAGAATTTTTTGCTTTTTATCCAGATATCCAGCTCAACTCGTTGGTCTGTGAATTTCTACTGGTCTTACTGTCATGCCAGTGTCCCTTAGAATTATTATTTTAGCACTCTGTCATCTCCTTGCCATTCCAATCTTCTTGGCATGCTGACCACAGTGAGAGAACAGTCTAAGTCTCCCTATGCAATTTCTGGTTTTGAAGAAGGACTAAATGACATGATCAGAAGAATGAGAACAGATGAGAAGCAGCTCTCAACCATACAGTCCCAGCCTCTTTGTAGACATTCCGTGAAATATAATATCTGGGAGTGAATTTCTTAGGGCCTCTATTATCTCTAGTTTTGCTCTCCACGGGGAGTGTAGCAAAGTGGTTTCAAGCATGGTCGGGCAGTGATGAGCGCGCATTTGAAATCTGAGGTCACCGACTTGCAATGAGGAGTCAGCACGTTTGTGAATTGTGCTTCAACTCCCATGTTTCCACACATGTTTTGCGGGGATGTATACAGGTAGGTACATTGTTCAGTTTGACTAGATGTTTAGCCAGCTGAATACAAGAGGGAGAAAATTGCTTTATTTCTTTTAAATCCTTAACTTTCTTGAAGAACCTTTGTGACCACCTCTTCTCCTCCACTCAGTACCAAACACTCATGATGTGAAGCCCTCTTGTTCATTGTTTGCTTTTTGCCTGCTTCCCAACACAGAAATGCAGACTCTATGACAGGACTGGTTTTGTTCACCACTGTATCCCCAGTACCTGAACTAAGTGATTGAATATAGAATCCTAGTGTTACAGAGAATGCTGCCATTCACACGGATAAGAGAAAAACAAATGGGGGTTTGCACATATTTGCTTGAAAGGACATAAAATAGGTCTGAGAGTATAATGCACACTTGATAATATTGGTTGCCTTGGGTGCCGGGAAAGAGGGATATTTTTCTGTATGTTTTATTGTACAGTCACGCACTGCATAATGACATTTCAGTCAATGACAGACCGAATACAAACGGTAGTCCCTTGAGATTATAATGGACCTGAAAAGTTCCTGTCACTTAGTGGCTTCTTAATGATCCTTACCCTGTGTAGGTGTAGGATGATGTGTGTGTTTGTGTCTTAATTTTTACCAAAAAAAGTTTAAAAAGTAAAAAATAAAATAAAAAATTAAAAAATATAAAAAAGCTTATATTAATAAAGATATAAAGAAGTTTTTGTACAGCTGTTCAATGTGTTTGTGCTTTAAGCTAAGTGTTATTACAAGAATCAAAAAGTTAAAAAAATAAAGTTTATAAAGTAAAAAGTTTATAGTAAGCTTAAGTTAATTTATTGTTTAAGAAAGAAATTTTTTATACATTTGGTGTAGCCTAAGTGTACAGCGTTTATAAAGTGTACAGTAATGTCCTAGCTCTCACATTCACTCACTCACTCACTCAGCAACGTCCAGTCCGGTAAGCTCCATTCATGGCAAGTTCCCCATTTTTAATCTTTTATACTATATCGTTATTATATCTTTTCTATGTTTAGAGATGTTTAGATTTACAAATACTTACCATAGAGTTACAATTGCTTATAGTATTCCGTATAGTAACATGTTGTACAAACTTGTAACCTAGAGCATTAGGCTAACCCATATAGCCTAGGTGTGTATAGTAGGCTACACCATCTAGGTTTGTGTTAAATATACTCACTCTCTGATATTTGCACAACAGTGAAATCGCCCAACGCATTTCTCAGAATGTATCTCCAATGTTAATCTACACATAACTGTATTTTGAATATGTAATCGTATTAATGATTCAAAGCTAGAAGATTAAAGTTTTAAAAAAATGGAGTGCTCTGTTCTTGAGAACAGAGCTTAGATGCCTCTGAAGGGTATAATTATTTTTCCATTATTGTCAGTCTTATGAGCCTTTATACTCTTTGGCTGTCTAGGGGAGTCCAAATCATCCTATATGCTTACATATTTTGCCTTATCATCCTCAAATATTAATCAAATATAACAATATTAAAAGACTCTGACCCCCAATTCCGATTATTCTGTACCATGAGAGATAAAAATTGAATGAACCAATTACATAGGAAGGATGGAATTGCATAATTAAGAACATTCATGATGGTTTTACTGAACAGCATTAAAACAGTCCATTTTCCAATCATTTATTGCTTTTATTGGACACCATCCTGACTTAATAGAATGGTTCTTCTTAACGCTGTTAATTTCTGGAAGAGCTCCAAGGCAAATGAAATCTTGATACTCATGTTCTGGGAATACAAGTTGTGAAATAGTGGAGGTAGGGAGTGTGGGTAGGTCTTGTTGAAGACCAGTTTTACTCTGAAATCTGACAGGTTGTTTCATACCTCCTCATTGAGATAAACACAGTCAGTTTATCTCAGTGCTTCCTCCCAGGCTCTGGAATGACCGGTCACACTGAACAAGACTCAGGCAGCCAACTCTGAAAGGGTAAGGAGAGAAACTAAATCTATGCAACAGATCAACTATTTCATACTTTTTATTATCTACTTCCCCCACACAAGGCAGTTGTGCATATATTTTAGTTCATATAATTATCTCAAATAATTTTAATAACGTTAAGGAGAAGAATGTTAATAGTGATGTCGTTAGTCTTACGGATTGATTCAATAACTTACCTCAAAAGAGCTCAAGGCTTTTCATGGATATAACTGGGGTCATCATAGCCATGGGCCGGCACAGTAGGCTGGGTGTAGTTCTTGATGTCCCTGCTTCCTAAATATCCAAATAAAAATCCAGTTTTGACCTCAGATCCTCCATCTCTTGCCTACCATCCAGTTCTCTGCTCTTGAATGCATCTTGGGGCATTTAAGTATGATCCTGGCTAAAAGAGGATGGGGCAAAATCATCCAACAAGTTCAAAAAAATTCATCACTGAACTATGAATCAGGAAATCTTAGAACTAAAGGAATCAGATTTTTATGGAAACACATTCAATTTAACTACAATATAACTCTGGATTTATAACTCTAAACTACAAGCACTCCAGACATTTCTTAATATATATGAAAATTTTGATTGAGACATTGCTAATGCAAAAATGTGTATTCTTTTAGGTAAAGTAGAAGTTTCCTTTTTGTAAACCCTATGAGAAAAAAGTTTGCTTCCCTAATGAGAAGAGCAAAAATAACTCCAAAAGCAACATTTAGCATAAGCGAATACACTTCTTTCAAACCCTAAGTACCCATTTACTTATAAGCAACAAATATGCTTGCTTAGAAGACGCTCATAAATCAGAAATCATCTCACTCTATTCACTTAAAAGAAGTAGTGTGGCATTAATTTGTAATGATTCTATAACTAAAACTTTTCTAAATTGGTATAAATTAATGAGTTTTTTACCTAGCCTTATATATGTATTATTAATGGAATGTATATACATATGAAGGTTTTTAGCTGAGCACATTTTCTACCTACATCTCAAAATCTTCTCCTGAACACTAACCACACTGAAATCCAATAATGAAAAGACAAAAATTTCATGGTTTCTCTGGATATGTATCAAAAGATTATATTAAAATGAAAAATAAATTACAGTTATTAGATGTTTGGTTTACTCAAGCCAAGCATCTGGTGTCCAAAAATTTTTGAAGGATATCATTCAAGATATTTAGCGGCCAATAAAATCCAGGTAACAAACAATGACAACAGATACTGACTAGCTTATAGTTAGTGCTTCTCTATTGGCACCTACTTATAAAATATTGGTTCTGATTGTCTGAAAGCACGGCCTGGCAAGACACCACCTAGTTTCTGTCCTTGGCAAGGCACCACTGCAGTGGTATCGCTGGCTTCTTAGAACTCTCCAGAGGACAACACATCCACAGCTTCTCTTTATCTACCACAGGTTAACAAATCATAGATAAGAAAATTGACAAGATTGACGGACATATACATATTTGTTTATTAAAATGTGCACAGTAGCCATCTCAATTAGCCATACAGGTTAATTAAATTGTAAATGTGTGTTCTAAGAATTAGATTGATTTTCAAAGTGCTCTATAGCTGTGTCAACACACCCAAACCAGTTTGAAAAACCATCAGTTTGATGTTTATCAGTCAACCAGTTATTTTCAGATTTTTTCTAAATTAATCTCCTAACTCTTGCTGTAATGTTAAAGCATTTGGAATATAAACATTAAACTCATCTTGTAGTACTACTAAAATCATTTTTTAAATTGGTTAAATTCAAACACTCATTATAGGACCCCAGATTTGGAAGAGATCCCAGATTATTAAACCCAATCTCCCATTCTTTTTAGAAATCCTCTTTCCCAGATTCCGAAGTTAGTCTCTGTTTGATAACATCTAGCTGTGAGGAGCTTACTCTCTATCATGAATGCCTTTCTAATTAAAAAAAATTGTAACTCCTTCTATTTGTATATTGATTTTATTGATAAAACTTGGGAGATTTTTGTTCATTGTTTGGGTGTGTTGTCACATTTTGCTCACATTTTTTGTAGCTTGTAAAATGGCTCCCACGGGTGGAAAACTGCATTAAGTAATAAGTATACAGTAGACACTCTGTGTCCACGAGTTCTGCATCTGCAGATTCAGCTAAGCATGTATGGAAAATGTAGTTAGGCCTGCAATGGTTGCATCCATACTGAACGTGTACAGACTTTATTTTCTTGTCATGATTCCTTAAACAACGCAGTATAATGACTATTTACATAGCATTTACATTGTATTAGGTGTTATAAATAATCTAAAGGGGATTTAAAAACTACAGGAGGATGTGCACAGGTTATATGCAAATACTACTCCATCTTACGTAAGGTAAACATTCCATGGATTTTGGTATCCATGGGGGGGTCCCAGAACCTATCCCTTACAGAATTGAGGGAGGACTGTACTTTCTAGCATGCTCCTGGTGGGAGGAGTAAGAAGAAAAATTTCTTCAGAACACGATCTTCCATGTTCTGAACTATGTGGAAAAGTAGTGAAAATGAAGAGAAGATAGTCAACAGATTGACAAATCAATTATTGATGTGTATGTATTAAATGGTCAATGTTCTCAGAATATATTGACTACTCAGTGGAAAACGACTTGGCCGTTAGCATTTACTGATGAGCCTACAATGGTTAGATAGGATTGTTTGGGCACTGGGGCTCTGAACTACTGAGTCTTCAAAAACAGCTGAGGTTTGGGGAAATGTAAAGAGAGGAAAACTATTCTGGAATCATGTGACTCAAAGATGTGAAGAAATTGAAAACAGAACCTATTGAAGACAGAGAGAAAACCAACTTGTCCAGAATGGAGAATGGGTTGAAGAGGAGAGGGGCAAGCTGTAGTGCCCAGCATGATCAAAAGATGTGTGGAGCTATCCAAGATCCTTGAGGCTTCCAAGAGAGGGAGGGAGAGTGTGAGCCTTCCATGAGTAAGCATTCTGACATCATTTGTTTTAGAGATGGTATCAATAAAGTAAGACATGACTCACCCTTCTTGGTAAATTCACAAAATTAAACACAGACAAAAATTGTCTTTCCGTGCCCATTCTATTCCTTATAAAGACAAAAAGAATGATTCTAAAAGTGGTCGTAGCCAAATAATAAAAGGACTTTGGAAATTTATCCCAGTCAGCCTTTCTCTCAAAGGAGCAAACTATACATATTATACATATGTTTGTGTCCCCAAACTAACATTTTTCAAGTGGCATTTGTAGTTTCAATTTCAATTTCAATGTGAAATAGAGTGCAGTTAAAGGGTTCAGGGAATACAAATATCCAACTGTGAAAAAAAGTACATTAATTGAAACACTGGGAAACGTGGTGGGTCACTAACTAGTTGCTGGCCATGTATCAGAATTTATACATTAATCTGATAGCATGAACTAACATCTCAAGCCTTTTTATTATTGCATTACAATATCCAGCCAGGTTCTGATTAGTTAAGATAATCTATTTTTAGTGTGTAACCTAACCTGTTTTGAATCTAGACATGCATGGATGTTATCTATGTTTTACACTAATGGGACCACTTCAACAGAAGAATGGAATGCCTAAGACACATTTATCAGATATGGCAGTGCTTCTATTGTTGTCACTCTTTGTCAAATGCCACAACCCACAGGCATTTAGCAAACCATAAAGATTTATCACCCGATTCCCCTATTCACGGTCACTTGGATATTTTGATTTTCAGTTTGATGCCAAGATGTCTTCGTTCATGATGTTCCATGGATGAGACATTTGTGCTATGCCTCCTACACATGAGATTTTTAGGTTTTAGGCCTTCTCTCTGCCATAAAATATGGACTGTCACGGACAGTGTTCGGTCTATTTATCTCTGAATTACTGCCCCTCACATTAGAGTTTCCATCAGTTGAGTAGAGGGGGAGAGATGGCTGCTTGTTTGCCCTCAGGAAACGAATATGAAGCTGAAACACTGTTAACTGGAAGGGCAGAAGCTGAGCAAGGAAACGGTGATGGTAACTAAGTGAATCAAAGTGCGGAGCCATAGAGCAGGTGACACGCTCAGGCACTGTCCCTGTTTCTTACGTCACCCGTGGCCCTGTGCCGTGGACTCATGTCTCCAGATTAACACAGAGTCAGGAGAAGATGAGAATGAGATCTGATTTACTGATTCCAACCAGCCCAAGACCCATTTAGACAAAAATTGCCATTTGATAGCTTCACAATCTAAGGAGACATTTTTACATGCAAAAATGTTGGGTAAAATATAATGAAGGATGCATAAAGGGACCGTGAATGTATTCTGCCCCACTGGGAGTTTTAACTAACGTGTCTCCCCAATTATTGTTTAAGCTGAATTTTTAACCATTCAGCTAACTCATCCAGTACTGTTTACATACTGGGCTAGGAGAATATTTTGTCTTTGGTGTTAATACCTAGCCCTAAATTGAAGTAAACCTGGCTATAGAGAGGGTGCAATTTATGTTGCCTGCCACGTTCCCTGGTTGGGTAAGATTTTCAGTTAAAGTCATTCTCCCTCACTTCTGTTTTGCCCCAGGGAAGGGAGATACATACGCATTCAGCCCTGACAGGTAAGTGCTTGCCACTTATAAAATCCAATAAATAAATTCTAAATAAATATATCTGCAAATTGAAACCATTTTGAGCTACTTAACTGAGTGCAAATCTAGTCCTTTGTACACATATTTGTACAAAGTGTTGCCTGTAATTTTAAAGATGCTTGCCTCCGGGAGGTTTCGTTTTTCCATTGAAGTCCCCTTGATTTACTGTACGCAATATGTTACAGCTTCCTTATTTGCTCCTTTGGGACAGTTACTGACAGTAAATCTCTATTAAAATATTCTTCCATATGGTTGCATGAAAATTTTATTGCAGTGAGCCTGGGGCTGAAGGTCACAGCTGAGTAGCTGCAGTTAAGTATTGCAGTCTATGGACTCGGAGGTACATCTGTTCTGGGAGCTGGAGTAAAATTAGAATTTTACTGTCAATAGCATTTCTCCAAAACTAGTTACATTTGTTTACCGTGGCTGGCTGGGCTTTTTCCTCCACAGTACCTGAAGTGCACGTCACCAGGCCCCGAGCCCATCTCTTTCAGGGTGGAACTTTTAATACAGAATTTGCTGAACCTGAAGGTCACCTGAGAAGTCCCTAATGGATATTTCATTTATGATACATGAAAATTTAATTTTATCTCTTCTAATTTGAATCTATTGCTCGCTCACATTGGTTTTAGCTATAACTCATTGTTTGTTGTAAATGTTTCTTGGATAGATCGCACAAACTTAATAAATGCTACTAAAGTATGACGTTTAATCTGCATTTCTGGACCTAATGAGCAAATATTCAGGCAACAAGTTTTCATTACTTTGCATCTCTAATTGGAAAGGGTGGGATGGATTGGATGCCATTTGGCTGGGACTGGAATGTCATTAGTTCAAGTGTTGGTGGATAATACTCATCCCTGAAAAGACTGGGAAAACCAAGGGACTTTTGAAAGCATAATTCCACTCTGTAGATGTGGCTACATGAGTGCTTTATGGCTGTAAACACCATATTTAGCAATCAGGAGCCAGGGTCAGCCAAGTGTCGATGTTTAGTTTGTATTTGCTATTTTTAAAAAAATGGAAACATTCAACCATGTTTTTAAGCTGATCTTTTTCAGCAATGTGACATCTAGCCTAGACTCCACTTCCATCCCAGCATCTCCCATGTCAGAGCAGTGTGAGTCAGTTTATGGGGAAAAACCAGCCCAAGAAGTTCCAGGTCTGTGGCTGTTTCTCCACAAATGATGCTCATCCGCATTTGATCCCAGCTTTCATGCAGTGATTTGATCAGTGGATTCAGAAATTTGAGTGATGCTGTGGCTGGTTTCTTCTTTGATACTGATACATTTCCAACCTTATTTCTGAGACTCTACTGATTATTTTCTACTATTTCCAGAAGTTTAGGGAAATATTCAATGCAAATTTTTTAAAAATCTGATTTTTAAGTATAAGTCATTGCACTGAACTTTTAAGAGGCAGTAGAGGGAGACCCAGAGCAAAGAAGTGAGAAAGGAGGTAGAAAAGGCATTAGATAGAGAATAGTAGTCATCAATACATTCACTGAGTGCCAACTAGGGGCAAACCCTGGTGCTTCGCAAAGTACTAACTCTCATCATTCTCGCGAGATCTCTATGAGTTAAGCACAATTATTATTCCCATTTCACAGATGGCAAAACTAAGGTACAGACAGATTAAGTAACTTTTTCAGTCGCACTGCTAGTAAAGCAATATGGCCCCAGGGGCTGTGCTGTTAACCACTGTGCTCCACTACCTCTTGTATGAGGAGGGTGGCAGGAAAGGCATTGAAGGTCCCAAACGATTCCAGATTAGGTTTGAGATAAATGTCCAGACCAGATATAATCTGAGTAAGTCCATTCACGGTTATTGATGTTAACGAGGATTATGCTCTTGACACCCAGCAGTGAGAACTGATGTGGAATAAACTAAACTTTGAAGATTCTAATAGCACCTTCAAGAAACATATAGTGAGGTGGAAGCATTTGATTTGATGGAGCTGATGAACTAGGTAGGATCTCTCCCCTGCAAATAAGTGCTCCTTACTAAAAGAAATGCATTTCAGACATGCAGGTTACCATGGAATACATCTCAATCTCACCCCCATCCCTTCCAGTGTGCACATCCCCCTCCCCAATACACACACCCAATGGCTGGACAAAAGAGAAATAAGTGCTGAGAAGGCCAATGAGAAAGATGCAGCAGAAAGAGATAAAGCCGGGAGGGAAGTCTGAGCCAGAATTCCTCATGAAGAGCAAAGGGCCAAACTTTGGGGAAGATCAAATATACGGAGCACATGCAGGGGACTAGTGACAGAACCAGTACCTGGGCATGGGACAAGGGACTCCAAGTGGGAAGTAGGTGCAATAAGAGCAAGAAAAAAGGGTGTGTGAGATCGCCCGGAGCAGCCCTGCATCTTCAGTGTCTCAGACGGGTAGCACACTCAGCAGGTGATTCATTCCCTTTTCAACAGATTTTTTTTTTTAAACTTTATTTTGAAATAACTTTAGACGTACCTAGAAGTTGCAAAAAAAGAAGAGTTCCCGTGTATCCTTTCCTCACCTTCCCCCATGATGATGTCTTACGTAAGAACAATGTCCAAAACCAGAAAATTGACGTTGATACATTACTTTTAACCAAGCTACAGACCTTATTTATATTGCACCAGAAGAAATATTTTTGAAGCCTCTTTTTGTGCCTGACACAGACTGTGCTAGGGGTTGGGGGACAGTTCCTGGTCTCACAGTATTTGCAGTTTATTGACAAAAGCTAGCGGGCCAGCACATACTGCTTGACTGTATGACTGTTGCCGCTGGTATTTGGAAACACCGTTATCTCACTGAGTTGACTTGACACAGGAAAAGCACTAATTACGTATCTCTGAGCTCCTTGCATTTTACTCAAGCCCTCAAAGACAGAACCTCTGTTCTTTGTGTCTTCAAATTACGGATTATGGTAGTGAAGGATTCCCAGGGATGTTTTTAGTGGAGGAATGGTGGGAAAAGCCAAAGGGAGCTGGGGAATCTTCCTTCCTGGCCTCAGAGAACACAATCAGAATCTTCCAACACTGTGTCCTTTGGAAATACTATTTACAGATCACCAGGGTTTTGACAACTTTAATGGAATCCTTCAAAAACTTTGAGGTTTTAACTATTCTTTTACTGGTAATTAAAGATACTTTTTATTTTTGATAGTAGCAATCAACTACTAGAAACAGGACTAATTCCTATATTATTATGCTTTGTACCATTCTGAGAAAGCTAGTGTATATAATTGTTATATATGTAAGGTCAGGAATTTGACAATAACATAACTAGATTCATGGCAGGGGAAGTCATTTTTTTTTTAAGAATTGGTTTTTCTGTGTCATTATATAGTACTTATGATTTTTTTGTTTTTTGTCTACTAGAAGTCATTTCGAATTATTTTCTATATAACGTTAAGTGCTCTAAAAGAAATGTGTGAAATGATTATAGCTATGTCTTGGAGAGTGCAAGTGAGTCTCTCTGTGTGTGTCCACTTTAAATCCTATTATTTAGAAGCAGATGCAGTAATACTAAGTAAATACATATTTACTAACCCTACATGCCTCTCTCCACACATGGGCACCTATTATAGAGTTACAAAAGGAACAGCAGGCAAAGTTCCTTTCCACTCAGCTTGTGCTGCAAAGCTCCTTGTATTTGCTTATTTGAGAAAGGGGAAAAGATCATTTTAAAGTTAAATTGCCTAGTGAACCCATCTATCATTTGCAAAAAAGTAATGAGCTGGAGCCAGAAGCCTAAGTCTCTGCTTTCTTTCCCTTTCTCATGGCCAAGATGTAAGACATAAAAAGCAATTTTTCTTGATGTGTGATCAAACGATGGATTAAGACTTGCAAGGAGTTGGTGATCAATTGTCTTATAATATGTGACAGATTTTGTCAGATTGACGAAAATGTACCCCAACCCAAAGGGAGAGAGGGCTCTGAGCTGTGAAGGTGCTTTCTTAAGCAATTGCCTGAGAAGCAGAGGCCTGTGATATCAATTATCTTCCGTATCAACACCAAACAGGGCTTTTGCTGTGGAAGCTGCCTTCATGGTTTGACGTGTGCAAGTTAATTCTAATTAGATGCATTTCAGTAATCACTTAACTTTAATTGGTTTTGTATCTTATTTTTCAAAGAAGGAAGGCATAGACTTATCCTAATATTTTACCAAAATAATGTTCCACAAGACATGAAATGAATTCCCCTCCAGTTTCCCCCACATTCTGACAGGCCAATAAAAATAGTATTAGGTGATTAAAGAATTTTTTTCAAAGGTGGACATGATGATTAACAGTAATGCAGTCAAACATCTGGCAGGCTTCTTGTTGAACGGGCCACCTGATGACTGGCCCCAGGACCGGGCAAAGGCTCCAGCCCTGACTTGGTTGGCAGGATTCACACTCAGCATTAGAACCTCTTTGTGGGGGGGGAAGGGAGGAGAGGAAAAGCAGACAGTGAAGAGACTACTGTTTACACCTTTCATAGCAGCTTCACGCTGGTGCATTAAACCCACTCATCTCTGACTAGTTCCAACAGAAGGAAATGAGGGAGGAAAATACATTTCAAAATCACCTGGACTTATTTGGGGAACTCAGGGAAAGTGTAAGTCAGGGTTAGATTTTTTTTTTTCTTTTACTTAGCCCCAAGCTTGTGGAGGAAAGCTTTATTTTTACACAAGGCCAAAGAAAGGATTGAAATAGGTTTTAAATTCTTTCCTAATGCAAAGGAGGAGGAATCTGCCCACTCAGCATTTTCTTCCAGTGTTGCTGTAAAGGAGGACACTGTGCTGAAGCAATTATTTCTGTATAAACAAGCCGTCTCCCCATTCGGGAGACATTTACATTTGGTGGTTGAGATGCAATCCCGGAGAAGATAAGGCTGAGCCTTTTTACGCGTGCAAAGAAAAGTTGGGGGAAGGTATAGGGTAGATGGTCAGAAGGGGAAGTTATTGCTTAACACCCAACTCTGTTGGTCAATGGAGCTATAATCTCAAGTAGATAGATAAACACAGTCATGATGTCTTAAAAATCTTTTATTCATCATTCATCAAATATGTGTGTGTGTGTGGGTGTGTGTGCATGTGGATATATCTCATTGTGGGTTTTTTGTTGTTGTTGTTTTATTTTGTTTTGTTTTGTTTTTTGGTGCTTATTATGTGTCAGAAACATTCTCTGGGGATTCAGGAATGACCAAGGCAGAGTCCTTGATTTACTGCATGGAACTTGAAATGGAGGTATCTCAAAGATTATGTAGTCCAAGGTTTTTATGTTTATCGAACTGAATTCCAGAGAGCTAACTGAGGGTCTTTAAATAGGTGGGATAGTTGGGGGCTGGAGAAGCTAAGCAGATATACCCTAGCCCATCTGCACCACCCACCCTCAGCTTCCACCAGGGGTTTTCACTTTGGTCCTCTTTATGTGTTAGGGTTCTCTATAAAATTTACTTAGGGGGAAAAAAAAAAGCTAATGCTAAAAAGAAAAGAGAAAGAGAGAGAATCAGAGTTCAATCCTTTTATGTAAAGAAATTAGATTCTTGAGCCTCAGGAGCCTTGGTGACATCTTTGGTGACAGTTTGGAGAGTCCAGCCAGTCTGCTGTCAGGTTGTTGTAAGAGATCAGCCAGGTGGTCAGAGGCTGCCCTCCTCTGCCCTTTGTGGCCCGGGATGGAGGGAGCCTTTCTATCCATGGAGAAACAAAGGCTTGCGGGAAGGCGCAGGTTAGCACAAGACGCCTGCATACGGAGTGAGGAGCTGTACTCTTGCTGTGTTTGCTGGGGGGAGCTTTAGGGACAGCTTGCCAGCTGATTTCTCTTACTCACCTGAGGTTTTTGGTGTGTAAGAGGACACCTTGTCTCTGATCATCAGAAAGGGAGCTCTGTGTAGACTCTGCTAGCATTTGTTGGCATTATGAAGGGAGTAAACTCTTATTACCATGAAAGTCTATTAATTTTCCCCGATTTCTCCAAATTTTCCTTAAAGCAGGGCTTGAAACACCTGGGATTCCAATAATAACCAGGGCCAATATGAGATTGGCCAAAATTATGACAAAAGCTGATTCAGGAGATTGGAGATGAGAAGGCAAGATCTGAGAAGGGGAGAAGAGGCAAGAAATCAGAGTCTTCTCTGATGACGTGCTGACATCCCGGGTCACAGAGCACCAAAGAGGATCGAGATGCAGGCAAGGCAAAATCCCTTCAGGGTCACATAAGGGCACTTTCCTTTCCCTCTGCTGCAGACGGTAGGCATGAAGTTGTTTGTGATTGGGGGCTTCAGAGTCAGGGAGTGGGAAGTCTCGGCTTATCTGGTTTGAGAACAGAAATCACCACGAATAGCCAAGTGTGAGCTTCTACATCAGCCACGGCAGCTGGGCCGTTCCTTCCCTCCCGCCCCCTCGCAGGCTGTCTGGTGCCAAGGCCCAACCCTCTTGCCCATTCCTGACATTCACTGTCCTTGTCTTGCACGTGCCACAGCCCTATTTGTTCTATTCACAGTTGAAAATATGATATCCCTTCTTGCATCTACCCTAGAATCAAAAAGAATGATTTTGAGGATAAAATCCCCCAAGTTAAGATATTACTGTAGTGAGAACATGGGAGAAAGAAGAGAAACCTGAGATACTGTGAAGCAAGTACAGGAGAGCAAACAGAGGGGAAAATGTTTTACGTAGTGCCTGGGATGGTATAACCCCTCAATTAGCATTTGTTGAATGAACGAATGAATGCTGAGCATGAGGGATCAGTCCTTAACAAACTGTGATTGGGGATAACTGATCTCCAATCTTGTGTCTGAACATCTCAGAACGTTTCCCTGTTGAAGGCAGTGACTCCAGGTCCAGAGTCCAAGGTATGGGCAGGGAGGTAGAGAAATCCAGGGTAGGTTGGAATGTAGTATGTGCGGAAACCTTTCATACTGCACCTGTGCCCCCTCATGGGTGTATCACATCCAGGGCACCACAACCGGGGCGAAAGGGACATGGGAACAGCTTTTTAAATATGAAATCATGGAAAAGGATGAACACCTGAGAAGCTGATCAGAGAGAGAGAAATAAGCATTTTCCAGGATTTTAATACAAATGGCCATGGAAAAGATGGAGAACTTGGTATTGAGCATTTGCCATCTTCCCTAGAGAGACTAAATGGATTTAATTTACACCTATCAGTCTAATTACAACCTTGCAATAGGCAAGATCAAGTAAAATTCTGAATTTAACAGAAAAGAGGATCTGATTTGTAATTCAATCACTCTCTTTAGAGCTAATAAGGGAAATCACACAGGGTCAGAAGTGAGCTCCTTCCCTGGCCTCAGGGAGGATATAACTAGAGTGGAAAAGAGAGGGAATGAGTAACTGTCTTTGATCAGGCAAGAAGAGGCAGGTTTCAGTGTTCATAAACAAGGATTAAGAACTGCCACATCCAAACACTGATATTCCCTGCAAGTAGTAAAGAGATGGAAGGTTCACAGATGCATTTCCTTGGAAACAAGCTCTTTCCACTTCGGCGACAGGAAACAGCCTTGTTGGAGATTTCCAGAGAAAGCTCTCCGGGCTTCCTGCAATTTCAGTGTAAGACACATTCCTAGGGATCCTAGCCAGTTGACTCAATGTCCTTTCACACACACACACACACACACACACACACACACACACAAACAAAAAAACCCCAGAGATTATGAGTGATAAATCAACACATTCAAAATTGGTGGCAGAGCAATGACAAGATCCCTTAACTCATGATGCCCCCTCCTTGGGTCCTTTTTCTTCATGAAATTGCCTCTGTTAAATTCAGGAAGTATTTCACTATCTTACATATGCTAACCCTGATTTGGGCACTGGAGAACATCAGGAGATACATGATATAATACCTGCTCCTGGGAAGCTGTACACCTCACTGGAGAGAAAAGACACATGATGCAAGTAGAACTAGACTGCCTTGCCCTTCAATTCATGTGCCAAGATTAGTGTCAGCACTAATCCCACAACAATACAATAACTAATATTGATCTTCACGATAGCCATGCAAGCCAAGGAACCCCACTTGGTAGACTTGCTCATGGTCAAATAGCTAGTACACTGCAGAAATAAATTCAAAGTTGGGACTTCTGATTTAAAACCAAGGTCCTTCCCACTATACTTTGTTACCTTTCAATGTTGTAAAACTCTTATTTTTTTAAAAGGCCTAATGAGAGGTACAAAATTAATCATCTCTAAGCTTTAGCTATTGTCATAAAATCAATAATTGTGAAATAATTATTTTTAAAGCATTTGAATTCAGCAAAACTACCATTCGAAGAATGAAATATCTCTAAAAAAATTCACAGGTTTCACTGACTTGTGCCTTCTTCGACATGTGTCGAAATATCACAGAGATGGAGCCTCAATCACTTTGCTGAATTCCTATGGAATCAGAATATTCTGAGAGCTGTTTGCCTGTCAGTATTAAGCCACATCATCATTGCAGAATTCATCGAAAACAAGTCATAAATAGTGAATGTCCGTTAACAGGGAATGTTTTTTTTAAGGTTTCTAGCTATATTTTTTTTTATAAAATTTATTTTATATGAAGGGGGGCATGGGGAGGACGGTTCAACTTTCTTTTTTTATTTGAGACAGTCTCACTCTGTTACCCTGGGTAGAGTACAGTGGCGTCATCATAGCTCACTATAACCTCAAACTCCTGGGCTCAAGCGATCCTCCTGCCTCAGCCTCCCTAGTAGGTGGGAACTACAGGTGCACTCCATGACGCTGACTAATTTTTCTATTTTTAGTAGAGACGGGGTCTCACTATTGCTCAGGCTGGTCTAGAACTCCTGAGCTCAAACAATCCTCCCTCCTCATCCTCCCAGAGTGCTAGGATTACAGGCCTGAGCCACTGTGCCCTTCCTCTAGCTATATTCTCTAAAACAGTGAGGGATTACTGCAAAAAGAGAGGGAAGTGCTACAAAAATGGGTACAACTCATAAACAAAAACAATAGCAAAGGAAATAGGTATGTTAAACCACAGCTCTGCAACTTCAAAACTTCAATATTAGAGGCTATGCACAATTATCTACAACAAGTACCTAGGGCTAGAATCTCACCCTAATTGTTTAGAAATACTATGATGATAGAAGCAGATTTATAGAAATACCTTCTTATTACAAATAATACTATGAAATTTTGGACTTAAAAAGTAAGGACCAAATGTCTAAACATGCTGTAAATATCATGGTAAAAAAGAAGTTGCATACACAAATGCAACTCTTAATCATTTAGAAATTTATTACTTTTTAATTTGTTTTCCAAAATTACCCAAGAGATTTTCCCAGTGAGAACAAAACGCATGGTGAAATCATAGCATCTACCCACTAATTTATTATTGTTTTTGTTTGTGGGTTGTTGGATTATTTTTTTGGCCTCATGAAAAACCAAAACCAATTGAAAAGTGCTCTAAAAATACTACACTGGGGTCTGAAATCAACCATGAAAAATATTGTCTTATAGAATGTGATTGTGAATCACTAAAAATGATACTGAAAATCCACATGAAATATTCACTCTAGAAACAAATGGGAGATAGGAAATACATGAACTGGAAGAGCATAAATAGTGCCACAATTATTTGAGAGTCAGGCAATACCAGAGAGAAAAGCAGGAAGGGTAGAAATAACTACAGCTTCTGGCTCATGACACAAAATGAAATGAAGTCCTCATAGTCAAGGAATCCAAGAATCACATTTATATGCTCTGAGGTTTACCAACTGGAACACTTGAGCTACACTGGATTTTCCCTCCGACTAGATTCCAGCTGCCAACTTGCATTTTCATAGCAATAATTATCCAAACAGGATATCTTGATGCAGTTCTTCTGACATAAACTATGTAGTTGCCAACATTTTAAAGTGGTTAAATTAAAACAGCCATGTCCTCAATAGACTTTCCTGGTTGTCATCTCATCCCTCGGCCCATCTCTAGGATGACTCTCCAGATTTTTTTGGCACCTTTTTGGTAAACATGTCATGAAGATACCTGCTATAACCTTTATTTGGTAATCTAAAACTCTGAAGTTTAATGTCTTGATTTTTAAGCACTGTCAAAATGTTTCCAAGTCAAAATGGTGGCATCAAATGTGTGTGTCACAATGTTATAAACTTTTTAGGACTACAAAAGCCAAGTAATACCTAACAAAATACGTAAAAGATCTATATGAAGAAAACTACAAAACTCTGATGAAAAATATCACAGAAGATCTCAGTAAATGGACAGATATTCTACATTCTTGAATTGTCAAATGTCAGTTCTTCCCAACTTGATCTACAGAGTCAATGCAATCCCAATCAAAATCTCAGCAAATCAGTATTATAGGAAGAGGCAAAAGACCCAGAATAGCCAACATTATTGAAGGAGAGAAAAAAAGTTGGAGGACTAACACAACCCAACTTCAAGTCTTACTATAAAGCTAGAGTAATTATGACTGCATGGTTTTTGTGAAAGAATAGACAAATAGATCAATGGACCAGAATAGAGGACCCAGAAACATACGCACATAAATAGAGTCAACTCATCTTTGACAAAAGAGCAATGGCAATACAATGGAGCAAAAAAAAAATATTCTTCTCAACAAAAAATGCTGAAATAACTGAACTTCCACACACCAAATAAATCAATAAATAAACAAGAAAGAAAATGAATCTAGACACAGACCTTACACTATTCACAAAAATTAACTTGAAATAGACCATAGACCTAAATGTAAAATGAAAAACTGTAAAACTTCTAGAAGATAACATAGAAGGAAATCTAATTGACTTTGGGTGTGGCGATGACTTTATATAATAGCAAAGACATAATCTATGAAAGAAATAATTGATAAACTGTCTCTCTGAAGGGTTCTCAAGGAGAACCCTCTCTCCTTGGCCTCCCAGAGTACTAAGATTACAGGCATGAACCACCATGCCCAGCCCACAGTGCATTATTGAGTCAGAAAAGCAAGACACAAGAAAGTGTGTGTTACATAATCCTATTTTTTCGTAGAACGATGACTAACAAAAGGTGTATATGTGTGTGTAAGTATATAAATATAGAAACTGTATGGAACACCCACTAGATAGATAGCAGGCCTTATGGTTAATAGGATAGGATAGTGGTATTGAACTTACATGGGTTAGAGAAGGATAGGGAAAAGAGAAAGAGAGTGAGAGAGATAAAAGGACAGTCTCTGCCATGTGATTATTTTAGGAGGCTGGGATTGTAAGCAACCTTTACTTTCTTTATATTTGTATGTGCTACTAAAATTATTGTCATATCTCATAACAAGGTTCTTTTGATTCCACTTCCTAAATACCTCTCGAACCCTTCCAATCTCTCCCTGGCCTCTGCTTTTGCCTTTGTTCAGCCTATCACGACTCATTTGAATTCTTGCAATCTCTTATCTCTAGCCATACCACCTTCGAACCATCCTTCAGGTTAACTGCAGTGTAAACTTCATAAAATGCAAAATGGAATAAATCACACCCATGCTTAAAATTCCCATGGCCTGCACAACCAAATTTAAACTACTCAAATGACATAAAGGGCCTGCCTCACCTATCTCTCTAAAATCGTCTCTTACCACTTATCCACATGCCAGAAACCTGCCCTTCAACATACTGAATTATTTACATTTCCCATGTCCAGCTCCAAAACCTACACTATTCCTTTGGGTAGGAATCTTTTACTTTGCACTTGCTGCTCTGATACAATGTAGCCTATTCATAATTCCATGTTTCCATCTCTTTCCCCTCTGGACTGTGAGTGCCTTAAAGGGGGCTACATTCTACTCCCACACATAGCACATACTGGGTATTTGCTACACAATGGTTGAGTATTGAATGATCTGGAATTTGCATGTACAGACACTTGAGTATCAATAGGAGGAAGTGACTTTCCCGGTCTCATGACAAGAAATGAGGTCACATGGAGCTGGGCTTGGTGGTGGTACCTATAGTCCCAGCTGCTTGGGGAGCCAAAGCAGGAGGATCGCTTGAGCCCAGGAGTTTGAGACCAGCCTGGGCAACATAGCAAGACCCCAACTCTATAGAAAAAATAAAAAAGAAAGAAATGAGGTCACATGAAATAAAACTCCACTCTTGCCTGGAATTCATGTTTGATGCCATTCTCACTATACTCCATGTCCTTCCATGTTAGTTATATAAATGTAAGCAAGATACTTACATCTTGGACCTCAATTTTCTCATCTATCAGACAAATTATCTCTGAACAATGACTCAGCTCTGATATTTGGTTTTGCTTAGTGGTGAGTTCAAGTCTCTATCAATGAGACAAGTTTTTTAACTTCTCTGTGTCTTGGTTTCCTTATCTGTAAAATGGGGATAGTAATAGTATCCCCCTAATTCATGGAATCCTTATGAAGGGCTTAGAAGAATGTCTGTCTTATGATATGCATTCAGCATATGTTAACTATGATTATATTCTCTACAGGTATGGAGCAAAAACACTTGAGCCCTCTAAAACGCAAGTGAGTGGCCAAAGTTCAATGAACTGGCTATTTAATATCAATAGCTTAGGAAATGAATTTTGGATGGCCAATAAAGATAATTTTTCTTAGCTTGGGATTAGCATTCTGAATGATCCACCCATACAATGGTATAAAGGGGTCTTCCATATCCAAAAATTGTGCATTAATAGCAATTGTCAAAAAACAAATATATATCATACTTTGGTTGTTTATTTTCCTAACTATTTTGGGCAATTTTAAGCTCTAATTATATTTCTAACTTTATCTCATTACAGAGAAAATGTTTTGAAAGCTGAGGAAATGCTAATATTTTTTACATTACTTTGCTGAAAATTTCTTTTCTCTCTTCTCTTTTTATTTCAAAATATTAAGGGGGTACAAATGTTTTTTTTTACATGGATCACT
The DNA here is from genome assembly GCF_000956105.1 of Propithecus coquereli. NCBI lineage: Eukaryota > Metazoa > Chordata > Mammalia > Primates > Indriidae > Propithecus > Propithecus coquereli. Next base: position 5,421,802 of record NW_012147986.1, on the reverse strand, counting down.
TTTGTAATGCTTGAGTCACGGCTATAGGTGTGCCCATCACCTGAATAATGTTCATGGTACCCGTTAGGTAGGTTTTTGCCCCTTCCCATCTCTCCCCTCCTGCCTGCTTGATTTCCAGTGAGTTTTACTTCCCTCTGTGCACATGTGTGCTCATCAGTTAGTTCCAATTTAATAGAGAGTACATGTGATGTTTGTTTTTCTATTCTTGAGACACTTCACTAGAATAATGGTGTTGCTGAAAATTTCTACCAACTTTAACATGAGCTTTTCCCGCAAGCCTACAATTTATGTTTCCATACAAAAATTAGAAAAAAAACTTTTTTAAATTATACAGATGCTGACTTTATAATCTCTAGACTCATGCTCTTGACTTTTTTCTCTCTCAAGTTACTATAACAGAAGATGGTCAAATGCTCATCTTAGACAATGTGATGAACATACGTAGAAATTAGCATCACTCCCACATCCCATCAAAAGAGCAAGGAGAAAAAAATAAGTCATTCAACACACTTACACCAGGCTATGTGGCAGCACATCTAGAAATGCCCTGTCCTCAGATCTGGTGATCTGTGTTTCAAGTGACCACAACGACACTAACTCAAGACTCTTTTTGTCAGTGTTGTCCATCCAGTGTATTTTCAGAAGAAAAGCTAAACTGCATGTGTTTCATTCATTCATAAATCATTAAGTGTTGATTTAACATACCTCTGTATCACCAAGAAACATCTAAATTGTGTTATGATTCCTTTAACCAGCCACCCCATCCCTCAACCTGAAAGCTGCATTTTGCCTGCCATAAACAGAACATTAAAATTTGAATCAGAGTTGGAAAATGCCAGCTTGGTGCAGCTCATGGTGGCATTCAATTTTGAGGTTTCAGCTTTTCCTTGCTCCTGCTGACAGAGAAGAGAAAATCAAGAAAAACAAACAAACAAAAAACAACATCAACAGTGTCTGCCTTGGTTCTCCATAAGGTGGACATGGCTTGTCCTGGGAGCAGAAGGGCGGTCTGCCCTCCTTGCCCGTGGATGTTGGGTTACAGTAGGCAGGAAGGGAAGAGTAGGAGCGACAGGAACATAGAAGGAGATGCAGCGAACAGCTGCCAAGTTAGGATGCTGCTTGTGGACTCCCAATGGATACTCTGGGCTTAGGTAAGCAGAACAGGTATCAGGTGGCAACCAAGTCAGTAAGTGCCTCCTGCATTGCCTAAGTGCCGGAGGTGGCTCAGGAAGCTAAGAGATGCTGCCAGAAATGGTACCCTTTTCCTTGTCAACACAATAACAGACATGAATGCAGCTGAGTAACTGGTTGCAAATGGAAGATCAGGCTCTGCTGGAATCTGGGAGATGGGGCACAAAACAACCCCCTGCTCCGCCTGTTCCTCACCATAGGAGTGCAATTACGGTCTGTTTGTTGAATGCCAACTCACTAGCGCCTCTCATGTACAGCAAACCACAGTTACCTGTGCTTTTAAACATCGAAGAAAAACACTAAAGACTACAGAAATCACAAAGCAGAAGAATCCCTGAGTGCCCCTAAGCTGCCTGTGATTGTCATTTTGAAGGATTGTGATTACTGTGTTTTGACGCCAGTGGACATATTGAACTCCTTTGCTTAGTGCCACTGATGTCAGCGGGATCAAAGGTGTGTGTGCGTGTCTGTGTGCCTGCACAGGCACGGCAGGAGGTGAGATGGATGAAACAGGAAGAGGGGAGGAAAAATGGGCCACTGAAGAAGGAATGAAAGATGAGGGTGGATGGAAGCCCTGATTTGAGGTTATGTGGCTCATGGAAGATGAATCATTCTATAATATAGTTCAAAGAGGGGACCAGTGCACACGTCTCCTTCAAAGGCATCCTGCCCTCGGTGAGCCACTTTCTCTGAGCTTATTGGAGGAACCACAAGTCCCATTTATTGTGGGCAAGACTGATCCCAGGTGTGAAAAATGGAGGCGTTGGGCAGAAGCAAGGCTGCGCCTGCAAGCTAGTTTTGAGAGCAGTAACTAGAGCAGAGGAATCTTTACTCACTTCTCCTGTGGCATTTGTTTGGTATCTGTTGTGTGCCAAGCACGGTGATAATTACTGGGGACATAAAGATGAATAACAGTGTATAGGCTAGTCCCAAGGGGATGTAGAACTATCCCCTTGATGGTACAGTAGGATGTGTATCACAAAACATGGGCACACACATAGCTCACAGAGGGGCATTAAGGAGCAATATCCAACTTGGGGAAACACACACTTTATCAGGGAGAGAATAGTAAGTCTCTCCAACGGAGACTTGAAGCAGATAGGGAAGTAGTGTTAACCATGTTGACAAAGACTGGGTGTTTTAAGAAGAGATAATAATCATAGCTGACGCTTACATTCAGGCTGTACCAAGAGCTGGCCCAAGCACTATATAGGTATTTACTCACTTAACTTTACATAACCATTTTAGAGAAGTAATATCATCCTTATTCCTGTTTCACAGATAAGGGAGGGGGGGCAGGAGGAGAGTAAGTAACTTGATCAAGGTCAAATCGCTAATAAGGGGAAAAACCAGCATTCTAACCCAGGTAGACTGCATGTAGAGTCCATGCTCTTACCTACTGCCACATGCTGCCTTTTGTTGCTAGGAAAAAATGTATAGAGGAATGGAGTTTTCCAGTGTCCTTGGTTCGGTTCCACCAGTGTATCTATCTTGAACCGGGATTGTACCAAATGCTGATGTTACAAAGATGAATAAGGCACAGCTCCAGCCCCCAGGGTGCTTATAATATGTCAGGGAGAGAGACCCTTAGACAGCTAATTTCAGTATGAGGTGGGATAATGCTTATGCATGTTAGCTGATTTCATTCTCTGTAACCCCTTTCTATTCCATGGCCCTCTTCTTATTTAAACCAAGTATCAGGATTGTTAACACAGAAAAGCAGAAGAGAGGCTTTTTGAAAAGCAAAATTCAGAGTCTGCAGGACCCATGGCATAAAAGCTCTGGTGTAAACAACAGATTTGGAAGAACTGAGGATGATGCCAGGTCCAGCTCAGTCTTCCTCCCCCGACCCGCCCCAACTACGCCCTCAATGAGATGAAGATCCCCTAGTCTGTGGGGAGTGAAGGAGATAAAGAGAAGAAGTGAGAGTTGGAGGCTGATGTGAGTCCCTTGACAGAGGCTTTGGAAGGATACAAGAGCAGAAGAGACTATACCTTTTTTCCTGGATAGCTGGCGTTTGAGAGAGAGGTCTGAGCAGGAGAAATGAACTTGGCGTCATCATCATGAAGCTGGTATTTAAAGTATGAGGCTAGATGAGATCACCAAGGGAAAGCCTGGGGAAGCAGTCGACCTCTCATAACCCTTGACACTCAGGTTAGGATGCACTCAGTAGAGAAGGCTGCAAGAAGTATCTATGCAGATATGGCGGGGATGTCCTTGCAGATTTTCTCTGTACCCACTGTGTTGCAGTGAGAAGCCAAATGCTCCCTGCATTTCCCATTAGAAGCTCTACAAGGGCAGAGATAGTATTAACTGTTTTGTTCATTATTGAATTCCCAGAGTCTAGAAGAGGTGCCCATAATTTGTTTAGTGAATAAATGAATATGCTTCTCAAGGTTTATTGAAGCAACAAGAAGCTAGAAGTTTATTAATTCACTCAGTAATGATACAGTGAGTGACTACTATTTGTAGGCACTGTTGTAATTGCTTAGATTATATCCATGAATTAGAAAAAAGTATTCTTGCCCTCTTGGAGCTTATATTTTATTAAGGGAGACAGACAATAAACACTGAACCAGAATGATGAGTTAACTGTATAGCATGTTTCCCTGTAGGAACAGGCTAAAATCGGCTCCCTGGGACTTTGCCTGAAACAGTATCCTTGCTTGATGTCTTTCCCTTACTCTCCTCCTCCCCAAAGCCCTTCTTGGTTTCTCCTGGGAGCACTTCCTTAATAAATTGCTTGCACACAAATCCTCATCTCAGGGTCTGTTTCTGTGGAACCTGGCCTAAGATAGGAATTATTCTAGAAATTAATCTTAGTTACAAAAAAAAAATTAAATGTGCACTTCTTGCATCCCTGAGTTTATAGTTTGAGCCCAGTACCTGCTGCAAATACAAAACAGTAATGCTGCAATCGAAATTTGCACAAAGAAGTGGCACATGGTCCGTTGTGGGGGAATCACAAAGAGCTTCCTGGAGGATGAGTTTGCTGGGTGAAGAGTGATGAAAAGTCATGCCAAGAAGAAGGGGTAATAAGGACGAAAGTGCAGAGACAAGCAAGAGTCACATCGTGTGGGGGCCTGCACTTGGCTGCAGGGAGTGTGGCATATGGCAGCAGAAAAGCATGCTTGGGGGGACCATAAGGTGTGTGTGGGGAAGGGGTGGGGGAGAAGGAGCAGCAGGAAAAGATGCAAAGTGGGCAAAGGGCCCAACCAGGAGAGTCTTCCAGGCCAGAAATTTTAACTTTTCCTAAAGCTGTTCAGAGCCATGGAAGAGTTTTTTTGTTTGTTAAATTAAGTCATATAGTCACATAGTCATATAGTCACACTGAAGGTTTACAATTAAAGAGAGTCTCTCTCTCCTCCTTTCCTTAGACATGAAAATCACTGATATAAGTTTCCTGAGTGTCCTTCAGGAAAAATGTTTACACACATGTGCAATCTGTCTGTGCAACCCTGCTTTGTCCACCTGACACTGTAAGGTGATGATCCTTGCATGTTATGGTAGAGTTTTAAGTAGAGGAGTAATATGATCAGATTAGCATCTCATAAACACTTCTACGGCTGCAGCATGTGGAATAGATGGGGAGGGGAACAGGGCAAGATATAACTCGTGTGTGACATAACATACAAGCAATACATGGGGAGAAAACAAAGACTTTAAAACTAGTTATTTTAATCAAATAATAACCCTCCAATATTTATTTAGTACATCTCTCCTAAAGAGCTCAGAGCATCTTCATCCACTACCACTTTATCCCCAAACTGTATTGTGGCCACCTGAGAAAAGATATTTGAGCTTACAGTTTGCAGATGGAAGAGGCAAGGTACATAGAGAGGTAAATTTAGGATACCTTGATTCTGGGTCTAATATTCTCTCCCCTGGTTATCCTAACTCTAGACTGCTGGTGGTCCCAAACCATCAGCAAAGTAAATGGGCAGCCTCCACCAAGAACCATGAGGGCCAGTTACTATGCCAGAAGAGTAAATTAATGATCTAAGAGCACCTAGAAAGTGAAGGAGGGATTTTTTTTTTTGTGATTCTCACAAATCCTTTAGAGACCTTGGAGTAACATAAAGTATTATTAAGTTAGAAACATTTCAAATAAGTATTTTCTGAAGAAAAGTGAGAAACTAGACATGGGGCAGACTCCCTGCTAAGGGCTCTCTGTGCAATTACCTTGATTCTGTTTAATGTCATCCAAACCCAGTGCTCAGGTCACATGCAATGACCATGATGGATTCCCTTTTCCAGAGGTAGACATGGAAAGCCCGAGCAGGCAGACTTCTCAGATGGCCCCCAAGGATTCCTTTCTCCTGGTATTCATGTCCCAGTGGAATTCCTTCCCCCAACAGTAGGCTGGACCTAGTGGCTTGTTTCTAATAAACAGAGTAAGGCGAAAGCAATAGGATGTCACTTCCATGATTAGGTTACAAAAGATTCTGACTTCCATCTTGTTAACACATTCTCTTTACTGCCTTTGTATTAGTCTGTTCAGGCTCCTATAACAGAATACCATAGACTGGGTGGCTTATAAACAAAAGAAATTTATTTCTTACAGTTTCTGGAGGCTGGAAATCCAAGATCAAGTCACCGGCAGATTCAGTGTCTGGTGAAGGGACTCTTCCTGCTTCATAGACAGCCGTCGTCTCGCTGTGTCCTCACACAAGGAAAGGAAAGAAGCAGCTCTCTGGGGTCCCTTTTATGACGGCACTAATCTCACTTATGAGGATTCTACCTTTATAACCTAATCCCTTTCCAAAGGCCCCACATCCTAATGCCATCACATTGGTGGTTAGGTTTCAACATGTAAATTTTGAAACCATAAACATTCATTCTATGGCAGCCTTCTGGGCTTCCATATTTGGATCAAGGAAGCTGCCATATTGGAGAGGCCCACACAGCACAGAACAGAGGGCGGCCTGCAGCCAATAGCCAGCAGGGGACTGAAGCCCTGGGTGCAATACCCTGAGAAGAACTGAGTCCAATCACCAACCAAGTGGGCAGCTTTGGATGAAGACCCCAGTCCAGGCTTCAGATGTGAATGCAGCTCCTACGCTAACACCTCAGTTGTAGCTTTGTGAGAAACTATAAAGCAGAAGGCCCAGCTAAACTGTGCCTGGATTCCTGAACCACAGAAACTATGAGATAATTAATGTGTGTTATTTTCAACTACTAAATTTTGGCATAATTTGTTACCCAGCAATAAATAACTCATATAAAGGCAATGCCAGTATATACAAAAATCAAATCCCTATGATTTATATACATAGAACAATGTGCTGTCACACATAACAGGCACTCAGCAGTATAACTTCACTAGAGCACAAACTTAACCAAGACTTAGATGTTGCTGGTTCTACAAATTCACAGTCCTCTCTCCACCATTACTGCTTCCTGTGAGCATCCCTTGCATGCTTTTCAGGACTCTCCCCTTGATTTCTTTTGAAGAGTACACTCAAAAAGCTGGTATTACCCCTGTGGAATAAATAGGAAAGAGATGATGCTAGACTACATGCTTGAAGCACATGACTCAAAGGCAGAGCTGTCAGCAGCTCTGACATCACTGGATTTAACACTGGAGCTCACAAGAACCGTAAGCAGCCCTACAAACTCCCTAAATAGGAACAGGAATATTGAAGATGGGGAATATATACAGTCAGTCCCGACGGATAATGTTTTGAGGGATCCTAATTTCTTTGGGAGTTGAGATGAGATACTATTAAGCCCAGAGATTTTCTCTTTTTTTACTTCCAGATGTTTTCAACCTGTCTTCACTTGAAGCTGATGACTTTATATTTGATGAGCATTGGCCTGGGGATTTGGGAAGATGATAAAGGAGTAAAAAATCAAAGTTTCTTCTACTAATGACATTCTCTTGGTGAAAATAGGGTACATATGAAAAAGATCTACAAATAACTGAACAGTCCCAATTTCACAGAATGCAGTAAACTTATAGTGCTCAATATTTACATGCAGCCAGTAAGGCTCTCAGTTCATAAACTCAGTTATACAAGAAATCCCCATTTAAAACTTTTTCTTAATAAAGCTAAATCTATTTGTGGCCTCTTTCTTGCCTGGCTAGCAGAAAATTTGTTAGCAGACATTATTAGGGCTTTCTCTTTCAAGGATTGCTGCAAAATTGCAGCTGAAAGATGGGCAGAAGGCCTCTACCCTTTAGTGCAGCATAGCTATTGCTGATTCCTCACTGCCTAGGCCTGCAGTGGCCTTTTGAGCATGGGGTGGGTTTCTAGTAGACACAGAAATCTCAAGGCATCTCAACTAAGGAGCAGAAGACGGGAGTCCAGGCCTTCTGTGTCCATCACTTATAGCATTCCTTGAAAAAACTCCCTCATCCCTTCAAAGATCCTGTTTCTCTGTCTCTAAAATTGAAGGCAAGTGCATTTGTATTCCAACTGCCTCATGAATAGTCAACTAGGTGGTTTTCTCTCACTTTCATACTTTCCAAATCGAAAAAGTATGGAAAGTATACTTTTCAAAACGAGTTCTTATGTATTCCTCCTTAGAGGGAAGCAGGCCAGGGATTCTTGTGTCCACGTGATAGATGAGGCAATTAGGACATCACCATAAGAGATTCATCCAGGCTCACATGAAGAAGGTCCACAGCCAAGCCAGGGTTACAATGAAGAGTTCGTGATACTTAATCCAGTGTTCTTTCTACTGCACTGTGGCTGCCAGAACAGTTGTTGCCAATTGTTACACCCCAAACAGATGTTAAACTGTGCATACAGAAATAGCACTGATTAGGGGCTACTCTGTTATTTCAGGTGGACCATCTCTCGGAGAAGAGCTATATATGTCTACATAAGGAATTGGGACTAATGAGACAGCAGAGAGCAGAGGTAGGCATTTGTGCTTGGTCAGTGGGGATGGTTTCTACTGTACCTTTGTTTTTAATATTGGATCTTTCTCTGAAAATGTATGGATACAGCACAGAGACATCTATTACATGTTTCTGAAACATCATCAAAAGCCCCATGGGCAGCAGAGTATAATGCAATGTGCCAACATGACAAGTGTGAAGTGTGTCAAGTCAGGCAACACCGTAAATCCTCTATTCAATTCTCAAAGAATATGATACACAAATATCCATTCATCTTGCTCTCCCACACTTCCACTGCTTTCCAAGGAGGCATCTGATAGGTTAGTGAGGGCTCCCCCTGTGCCGAGCTCCTGAGGGCAAGACTCATTAGCCATTCGGCTGTCTCTAAAATTATTACATCCAAACACTCAGGGAAAATAGGAACCTGAGGTAGCACACCACACCTTACTACTATCATTTGTCAAAAACTGGCACCAGGTAGAAATGACACAGGATAACAAGTCCAGAAGCATCTAGAACAAACAAGAATGATTCATCACCGAAGACAGGTTGAAAACACACCCCCATCCATCTTCATATCAATTATACTAGCCACGAAAAGCACTGGCTCACATTCCCAGAGCCTGAAAAAAGTCAGGTGGGCACTAAGGAAATTAGATTATCATTAAAATAGAACAGATCTATGAAAAAATTTAATGTATTGTACTTTGCCTCTATGTTCGCTTATCATTAGTTTTAGGTTTTCGAGAAAAAAAATAAGTTTGTAAGGAGGAAAACTTGGTATGTGACTACAGAAAAATATATGTATCCTCCCCCCAATTTGACAACATCAGAAGAGGTGACTTGAGGTGGCAGGGATGTTCAGGAGAGAGGAAGGGGTCAGCCCGGCAAGAGCTGGAAAGGTGACCAAGAGGAAGAGGTGCTCCAAGCCTCGAGAATGGGCGAAATTTGAAAATAGTAGCTAAAACTTATGAAGTGCTCACCAGGCGCAAGGCCTTACTAAATTTTTCCCAGGTATTATCTCAATTTAATCTCACCGTAACCCTGTATTGATGGTTCTATTATTATTCCATTCATAGAGGAGGAAACTGAGACACAGGAAAGTTAAGTGATTTGAAGGTTAAATACTTGAATGTTTTAGTCCCGGGCCTAAGTGTTAACAACAAAGCCAGCATTTCTCAAACTTATTCTTGCATTAGAATTCTCTGGAGGGCTTGTTAAAATCCAGATTGCTGGCCCAGCTTCCAAGTTTCTGATTCAATAAACGAGACCTGGGAATTGGCCTTCCTAACAAGTTCTCATGTGATGCAGGTTCTGCTGGTCCTGGGCCCTCACTTTGAGGACCAGGGCATTAAGCTATATTGCCCCTTTAACATGGGTGCGATCTCATTGAGGAGAATAACATCAGCAAATGTGTAGATTAAAAAGATATCAAGTCAGATAATAATACAGAAGCACATCTAACCACAACAATCATGTTGGTGTCTCCATGTTTTTTTTTTAAATGTCACAGCCAAGACTTAAAAATCCTGGAGTGAATATTGCAGTATAAAGACAGAGATGCTATCCTTTTTATACATAAAAGACAAACCTTTGGGGACCTACAAAGGAGGGAAGAACAAACATATTTTATAGGTAAGGCAAGGCAGATGGCTGCATCGCTAAAAGCTACTGACATACATTAACCCTGAGTATGCTTGAGAAAAAGGGAGAAGATGAAAAGAATACTTCGATGCATGTGTAGCCACAAAACCACATGCTGTATCTATATACATGTACCAGCCAGCCTACTAAAAAACAAACAAACGAAAACAAACAAAACAAAAAAATGAAAAAAACTAAGCAACATGGATAATTTTCTCCAACTTCATGTCAAAATTTGAGAATTTTATTTAAGAGTCTAGTGGCATCTGTCATCTTTGAAATGTGTTCCAGGAGTCAACTGAGACCCTCAAAAAAACTTTTACTTTTGAAACACAAGAAGTACATTTAAACAGAGATGTTTTTCTTAAAAATACAAAAGATAATGCTAGTAAAAGATTTTTAAAAATGCAAAGTGCTTTCTGTAGTAACCAAAATGTCTCCCAATCCTGGATACCATGATATTTTTATTTCGCTGGTAGTTTTGACTTAGAAAATCACATGCAAAATAAAATCCTTCTTTGGACTTCTCTCTGACCAAGCTAAGAAGATACTAGGGCATTGTGACTGCCATGATGAGGCTTATAGCCTAATTAAAATACTTTATGTTTTTATTTATGTGTATGAATATGTCTCTACCATTCTCTCCCAGAATGTCTTAGCCAATCACGAATGTACCTGAAATCCAGATGATGGGGCAAAACATCCCTTTACCTTTCCCATTGAACCCCCGATAGTCCATGTAGAGCCTATTCAGTGTGGTGGTCTGTGTCTTTTCCCTTGGATTGTAAGAGGGGATGAAAGATGTCAATGAAGGAGAAGAAAATTTTATACATATACAAGGTCAAATATGGTAAGTAGCATATACGTTCTGCAGACAATAGCAAGTACCTATAAACTTAGAGGACAGAGACATCACTGAAAATCTCAGGAAACTTTCTGAGAGTCTATGAGACTTCAGATTTAAAAGAAAGCTGAGAGATGACAATGGCATGGAACATTCTGGGAAAGAGGGTGTTTCTGAACAGAAGCTCCGCAGCAAGACTGTCAGTCTAGTATATGACATTGTGAAGAAGGCGGTGAGCGCGTTCATGTGATGGAGACAGCGAAAACCCAGGCAGGGAAGACACCAGAGACATGTATAGAAAAATACTCTTGGGCAGATCAGAGAGGGATTGGGTTGTCACACGAAGGGTGACCCTTAGAGACAGAGGGAAGCCATTAAAGAATTGCAGACAATAATAAGTACATATAAACTTAGAGTGATGCAAACAAAGTAATGGTTTAAACAGGCCGAATGGCAGCATTTTATGGCATATGTCCAAGGGTAAACTTCAGCTCAGAGACTACGGCAACAGCACAGATGTGAAGTGACAAGGACCCAAACGAAAGTCAGGCCACTGGGAATGTAAAGGAAGGGACAACTGTGAGCCTCAAAGATAAGAAATCCTCGTCGTGGCTACGACTGTGATCAAAGGCAAAGGAATAGCCAAGGAATGATGTGGAGCTTCTCAGTCTCAGTGTCTGGCCAGAAACAGTAACTGAGGCCCAAATGGGTTAAACAACTTTACCAGGCTCATGTAATTCGGTGGCAAGGTTGCGCTGGCATTTCAGTTCAGCCTTTCTTCCGGTACACTGTGCCTCCTTATGCATGTTTCATGCAGAGCTTTTGAGTCTTGACATTACACTACATCACAGTAACTCAAAGTCATGTGGTACGTCATATAACCACAGTAAAAAAGGCAAATTTTTTCTATCTCCCAAGTTTTCATTGAAATGAACAGATTTTATATGAAACATTTTATTTTTCAAATTCTATTGATAATATGATTATTTATTTATAATGTCATAATTGTAGTTTTTTTTTTTTTTCCTAAGCAGAAATTCTGTGTGGTGCCCCATTCCCTAGACTGAGTAATCTCTCCCAAGTCCTCACTCTTCATTGATTCAAAGGCTCTCGAAAGCAGGGTTTCTGAACCTTCACACTATTGACGTTTCCGACTGGATAACTCTTTGTTGTGTGGCTGTCCTGTGCATTGTGGGATGTTTAGCAGCATCCCGGGCCTCTACCCACTAGATACCAGTAGCACCCACCCCTCCACCCCCAGTTGTTACAACTCAAAACGTCTCTAGACTTTGCCAAATGTCCCTGAGGGGACAAAATCACTCCTAGTTGAGAATCACTGCCTTAGAGGTACTTTACAAAGCTTATATTAATGAAGATACCATTTCCACTCAATATTCTTCCTACTGGGAAAACCAAGTTCTGTCTCTGTAAGGTGGTTCTGTGTGTGTGTGTGTGTGTGTGTGTGTGTGTGTGTACGCGCACGCGTAGGGTGAGTCAGAGGAGAGTTGGAAAGATAAGACTTAATCGTCAGCTACCAAGTTTCACTTCGGAGTCCCCCTTCAAAGAGAGATTACTGCATCAGAAGCCAAACAGAAGGGGATTTGCCTAAGTAGAGCCCCAAATTCTTCTCTGGCCTTTAGGAAACATATGACAGCAAATTGCTTTCCAGGAATCTACTTTTCATTATCAAGTTCTTTTTTGGCTATTTAGAAGGGATTTTGTATTTCAGAACAAACAAAATCGCAACCATCTTCAGCAAATTTTAACGTCCAAGTTATAAGCCCTCCAAAGGAGGAAACTCAGTGGAGGACAGAGCTGAGCTCTCTGTCCCTAATGGCCCTGGCCCATTAGGCAAGACCAAGGCAATGGCCATTTCTCTGAGCAGGACGTGCCTCTTGCTGCACACTGATCGTCTGCCTCAAACAGGCAGGCCCGGGAGGGAGTAAGCCGGCTGATGAGACATAATGCACTAGCAACATCAGACTCTATAACTTTATCTTTCAGATTCATCAGGAATTGAGTAAAGAGAAAGGGCCCTGTTACGTTTAATCCTAAACTGACAAGACATTTGTATTTATGCGGCAAGAAGTTACATCTGCCAACCAGGCTCCTGTCTTCCTTAAGTAAAAGCTTCATGTCAGCTCTTCTGTTTACTCAATCGCGGGCTGCTTTCTGGTCTCACTTGCTTTACTATATATTTATATTGAAAGAATACATTCTCAGCAGCTTTTAGGCCCTTAAATGCATTTCAAGAGGAGACCAAGTCCAATCACTGTTACTTAATTAACACAATTGTGAAGACTTAAATCTAGCTACACAATAGCTTTCCTGACCTTGCAGAAGGAGGCAGGACTTCATTATTGAGTATATTGTTTCCTATAAACATATAAAACCCCTACAATAACAATCCCATCAGCCGAAATGAAGTTATCTGAGAACAGAATTAAACTCTAAATGACCTTTTGCTCTACTCCGTAGCCCCCTATTAATAATTTCTAATCTAATCAGTGTGGATAAATGCACTAAGGCTGGTCATGCCAGGCACAGGGCCAGCCCGGCCAATTGCGTCCATCTGATGCATTCCAGTCCAGAACTTGTCTGGAAAAGACGCATCCCTCGCCGAGAGGCCACTGCCTGATTTCCTCTTTTGTTATCTTTTCGCGGCAAAGTCATGTCCTTGTAACTGATAGACACGTTTCTTTGTAAATAACCCTGGAGTGACTGATAGAGCTTTTGCCAGACAAAGGCAGCAAATAGCAAGGCATTACTCATGCCAAGCCGGAGAACACTGTGTCACGGCTGACAAATTTATGGGAGATATGAGCTCACCTCTTGCACAAATATATACTTTCCTGGCAAATTCATCACATGCTTTAATGGCCCCATACTGCATTTGTCAGCTGTCTGTCCCTGTGCCTTGTTGCCTTTGGTTTCCTGTCAAGGATTGTTTGTTGAAATCATCTTACAGCCCCATTCTTCAGCAGCGAGACCCAAGAAAGATCAATGATGACACCTGTATTGATAATATTTTACATTCAACTATTTGGCTGATAAATCACTTTAACAATGCTGATATGTTTATTGAGTATCTGCCGGCATCACAATTATATGGAAAGCCATGCCAACTTAAATCTTTGCTTTGTTGGTCTGCCTTTTATTTCTTTTTTTTCATTTTCCTGTAATTAAATGTGCCATGGTACAGGTTTCACTTCCCCATCTCAGTAGAGAGCATGAAAACAGGGGAAAGAGTGACCTTGCACTTTCACTTACTGGTTTGCTTTAAAAAAAAGAAAAGAACGGCAGCCTCCTGGTTACCCTTGGTCAAGAAGGTAGTTATCAGAAGGGAGAATAAAGGTTTTCAGGGTCCTGGTAATGTTCTGTTTTGTGACCTGGGTATTGGTGCAAAGATGTGTTCATTTGTAAAAATTCTTTGAGCTCTATGTTATAATATGTGAATTTTTTTGCATGCACATTATACTTCAGTAAAAAGTTAAACAAAAAATTAGCAAATATTAGTATGTTACACATACACATTCACACACAAACATACCCAGACTTAGAGTCAGTGTTTTTTACCTTGAAACTCTATGTCACCTATAATCTCTTAGGCTTATTCCTAGAAATATTATATAACATGTCCAACATGGAAATTATGTCCAACAAGCATTTCATAGGTGATCATTTCACCATCATCCCTGCAGAATTTTAAAGAAAACCTTAGGGTTCTCAAATTCCTTAGTCTTTACCTTCTCTGTAGGACACTTTTGACATGGACTCCAGGGTCTCTATAAGAAAATGGAAAGAGACCAAGTCATCAATAAAAAGAGAGAAAATCTCCCTTGGTTTCTTACTCAAATTACCTTTGACTGAAGTCACATGTTCAGACTATATGTCTATGGAGACATTTAGATAAATGTAAACATTCAGATGAAAAGTGAAAAATCCAACCACCTGAATTGATTAACTTACTATTGGAAACACCTGGATGCATGGGCTTTCCAGAAGTGCTCAACAGATATTCACTTTCTTGTCTTTGGTCAGAGCTTTATCATATGCAGCTCTAGCTACAAGGAAGTCTGAGAGAAAGCATAATTACCTTTTTCCCAGCCTCTGTATTAGAGGCAGGTAATGAGGTAGCGCTTGGGAATAGGCAGTGAATTGGCCAAATTATAGTTTTAAACAGGTGAGCTAAAGCCAGAGCAGGCCAGATGAAATGGATATATAGGGAAGTCCATGGCAGAGTTGTTTAAAATCAGTGGTTTCAACCTTGGATGCTCATTGTAATCACCTGGTTATCACCTCCAGCGCTTCTAATTTAATTGGTCTTGGGTGTGGTCCGGCATCAGGATCTTTAAAAGCTCCTGTAAGTGATTCTGATGCACAGCTAACATTGAGAGCTGCTGGCTTAAACAGATAAATATAAAGACTTGTATCCTCAAAGAAAATAGCAAAGGTATTAGACATATCACCAGCTATTATGTTTGTGGATTTAAAGTTGAAGATTGAGCAAAGCCTTAAAAAAGAGCTTATATTTGGAAAAGGAGTAAGAGGCTGGAAAAAATTATCCCTGGATTTTGCAAACTCTTGAGTGACAAATGGGCATTAGATAGAATATGAACAAGTTTATTTTAAAAATAGTGTGTTGATTAATTAACAATCACTCAATTCGATCCTTGGAACTATTAGAATAAAAGTAGCTGGCCTTATCTTCACAATTAACTGGGAAACTTTAGCAGTGTCATCCCAGCTCCACCACTTCCCAGCTGGGTTTAGTACTATAGCAAAAGTTGTATTTCCTCCAAAGTATGAAAGGTCCTGGCCTGAGCAAGTCAAAGTAGAAAACTCATCCCATGCAAGCCCTGAGAGTCTATGGGAACGATGAGTATTACAACGTCCAGGTTGTCCAGCCTGTACCTGGGACACTGCTATCAGGTTGTGGTCCAGGGTCAGGTCCACATGATCCCAGGTGATGTGGGGTTTTGCTCCCTTAGTTCAGGCACTCTTTAAATAAGAGAGCTTGTCAATGGCCCTTGCATCTGGCAGAAAGTGGGTGCTCAATAAATATTTGTTAAATGAGCCTGGTCATTCTGATGAAAAGAGACCCCTTTGTTCTTTGGGGCCACTGGGTTTAGCATTTACTAAATGGCCTGTGGCTTCCTGGTTTGACAAATTTATAGCACCTGTTTATGTCTTTCTCACCCCCAGGCTTCAACAGAATACCTGTGGCTGTACTCACAAAAGGTAGGCAGAAGGACCCATCCATTTTGGCAAGTGCCTCTGGTCTGAAAGGTACAAATCAGAACTTTCAGCACATTCCATCTGGCACTCACTGGTGGCGCCAACACCCAAAAGCCCTGCTGGAGCCATTTGTCACCATGCAGACACATGCAGACCACTGACGGAAGTGGAGTTTTTGAACCAGCTTGAATGACCTGACTATATGTATAGACAGCCACGGTCACTTTTTCTCATAGGATTAGATGTACTGATTCCAATGTGGTTCACACTAGGCCGTTATTTTCTTTTAAAAGGGAAAAATATCTTTTGCAAACCTGGAAATTTCTCAAATGACTTCATATCCATTCACTCCTCTTACCTTCCGAAACAACTGCTCAAAATCTGAATATTAGACAATATATAGTAAAAGAAAAAGTTGTTATTGTTATTATTAATGGCTTTTCTTTAGAATTCTCTGCATAATTTAGAATAAGCTAATAGAAGGAAATCATTATTTTCTATGTGATTCTTCCTGCAGAGGTATGGATGGAGAGTCCCTGCTCTATCTTTCCTGGAAATGGAAGCTAGTCTTTGAGAACAGTGAATTTTCCTCAAACTGCATAAAACAATCACTGTGACATCATCAGTAGTAGGAGTAAATGTATTATTACACTCTTGTCATTTTTTTCCTAGTACATTTCAAGGTCTTTATCGGCAGAGTTAGGATTACTTTATCATTTTTTTTTCCCTTCCAGAATTTATGGAGGAAAAAAATATGGAATTTGTTGGCATTATTCCCAGGTGACAAATGTGCACCCAATACCCTACAATACAGAAAGGAGGAACCAGAAAATAATTAATTATTCCATTATAACTCCTGCCTGGAAAATATCTGGTGCTTGACATCACATTACGCCCCACGTGGAGCGTTGTGAGTCATCTTTCTTATGTACAAATCTTGTCTCCTCACTTAGAAAATAAGCCCTCTGAGGGGGAGGAAACCACTATTTATTGAGGGAAAAAAACCATAGCCCATTACATATTTTCTTCTCTCTATTACCAACAGCCTTGTGAGGTCTTTACAGACAAGGAGTGTGGGAGGTTTGAGTCATTCTTCCACGTGTACACAGAGCCACTGTGTGACGTTTGCCCCCGCCCTCAACTTGGGCTTGTCGTGAAGGTTT
The DNA here is from genome assembly GCF_000956105.1 of Propithecus coquereli. Lineage (NCBI taxonomy): Eukaryota > Metazoa > Chordata > Mammalia > Primates > Indriidae > Propithecus > Propithecus coquereli. Next base: position 5,404,875 of record NW_012147986.1, on the reverse strand, counting down.
ACTAAGAACAGAGCCCAGCGTCCATAATGGCGATCAAGAGATTAGTGTTATGAGCCTGCTACCACAAGAATGTCTGTTCTGTGAGTACTCCTGAGACTTTTGGAGTCAATTTTAAGAATAGCCTTAGCTTGAAATATCAATGATGGCTTGAGCCTCCATCCAACATATTTTGAGAAACCTGTTGTTCTTCACCCACACTTTAATATTCATTTACTCATTTAAACTCAATATACAGTGAGTGCCTTTGTGTGCCAGGTATTATTCTATTTGCCTGGGAGAGAGTGCTAAACAAGACAGAGAAAATCTGTCCTCCCATGGAGCTGGCATTCCAGTGGAGGGGAGTGATAGTCATCTACTGCTGTATAATAAATTACCCGAAAAGTTAGCGACTTAAAACAAGAAACATTTACTATCTTATAGTTTCTAATAGCTCAGGATCTGGGTGTGGCTTAGCAGGCGGGGAGTGGAGGGAGGACTCTGACTCAGGGTCGTAAGGCTCCAAGGTGTCAGCTGGAGCTGTGGTCATCTTAAGGCCCACCTGGGAGAGGATGTGCTTCCACGCATGTGGTCAGAGACTTCGATTTCTTGACACATGGGCTTCTCCATAGGTTACTTACAACACTGTGGCTTGCTGCTCCCAGATCAAGGACTCCCAGAGAGAGAGTGAGAGAGGGCCAGAGGAGGCAAGGTGCAAGTCACTCATTTTGTAAGCCAATCCCTCACATTTGCTGAATTCTATTCATGAGGAAGGAATCACTAGGTTCGGCCCATACTCAAGATGGTAGGGGTTTGCACAAGGGCACAAATATCAGAAGACAGAGACCACTAGAACCATACTAGAGCAGACAGTAAGTAAATAAATAAACAAATAAATAAGAGTCAAAGGTGATGATAAGTGCTGTGAAGAAAAATAAGGCAGAGTGACGAACAGAGAGTAAGAGGTTGAGGGATGAGTGTTCTAAATAGGATGGTCAAGGAAAGTCTCTTTACAAAGCTGACATGTAAGTTAGGATCTGGGAGCCAGCTAAGCCAGAACCAGGCAGAGGGGACACAGAGTGTGAACTCTGAGACGGGAGGGAGTGTGGTGTGTAGGAGAAATGGCAAGAAGGCCCGTGTGGGTAGATGATGGGGGAGGTGGTGGGTGGGAAGGACAAGGCCAAGGGACAACTGCGAGTCTCCCTGCACAGGCTTTGTCAGCTGAGGCAGAGGATCCGGATTGTATTCTAAAAGGACCAGGAAGCCATCATGATCAGATCTACATTTTTATATGTTCACCCCAGTTGCTGTTGTGGAGAACGGATTGAAGTAGAGCAAGAGAGGGAATAGCGAAACCAGTTGAGAGATTATCACAGTGGCCCCTATGAGATGTGGGGGTGACTTGGACAAGAGTGGAGGAGTCTCAGGGGCTTACTTGTCTCTCAGTGCCCTTCTGTTCTGATATTCCACTTTGTCTGAATTCTGACTCTCTACCCAGTGTCTCATCTCTTGTGACAATCTTCTCACTACCTAGGCTGACCCAGTGTGAAGTGAAGCCCCATATCCTTTTATTTCCTCTGCCAAATAGTCACCAACACAAGGAGGTGTACAGAATAGACTCTACTCAAGTTCATGGTGCCCCAGGGGGCTTTGGTTCCAGCACAGAGCAGTGCAAGAAACGATATAAAACGTAATACTGAACTTTGCAATTATAAAAACACCCCTCACCAATACTCCCACCATTTCAAATACCCATCATGTTGTATACCACCCTCTCTCCTGATCTTCTTGTGGCTCCATCCTTCTCATTCTTCTGGGTCCCTCATCCCCTCTATCTCCCAGGCTGGTCACACAAAGTCATTTCCATTTCTTCTCCTGTAAAAGCAATTTGTGCCCCAATATTTTGCCTCATTCCTCTGGATCTTGACTTGGGACTTAACTTCTCACAACCTAAATACCCCGTCGAGGTGTTCTGGAAAACAATATCAATAGCAAATACATTTTCCTAAGCAGGACGCTTGCATGTTTTCATATTACTCTGATACTTGGATGGAAGGTTAGAAGGAAAGGGGAGGGATGGGCTGGAAAGGACTCCAGAAGCAGAATTAGAACTTACATCATTCCTTGGAAATGGAGAAATGGATCAAAGAAGGTGAATGAAAAATAGTCCCAGCAACAATGTCTCCTGGTCAATATAGACTTTCAGTGTTTGGCCTCAAAGTTATCACCCAGGGAGCACAGATTCCCCCGTGGACACCAAAGCCATAATTCCACACCTCTCATCCCCCTCTCACCTTTTGGCAGCCTCATATATTCTAGTCACTAAACTTAACTCTCCAGAAAATTTCGAGAAAATTAATTTACCCTCTTTGACTGTTTATATTCATTTTGGCTTATTATATTAAGAGCCTGGCTACTCATAGAATGTTTAGACCCTGCTAATGATGTTACACTTCAGAAGTACAGGACTGATTGAGGAAGAATTAATTTCTGATTCATGTAGCAATGAATTGAGGCATGTTGACTTGAGCATTATTTTTGCCAAGAAGTTTTGCTGCTGGATTTTATTTACAGAATGTCATCATTTTCCAAAACATTATTATTTCCTTTTACAGATTATGTCTTCTGACTAGAGCAGGTAATTTGGGGAGGATTTACACGTAATGATAGCCTGAATCCCTTAATTTATAAAATTGCATAGTAGTTGGCTCATTAATGGCTATTGAAAATGCTAGTCTAGTAAAATCAGAAGACGAGCTTTCACCTGGTGAATTTAGTTGTTGAAACCAAGTTGGACTCTTTCTCAATCATTATCTTGAGACAAAAAATTGATTCTGGTGCTAGTTGTTCCTCAAGCCCTATGTTGGGAAGGCACTGCCCTAACTGGATGGGCAATCGAGTTTACGAACTTACCATCTCAGGGATCAACCTCACCCTCAGGACTTGGCTCCTGTTCACTCAAGTCCATTTAAGCAATTAAGAATTCCATTGAGGATATTGACAAGATTCCAAAAAAACAATAAAAGTACATAATGTAATTATCTTTCAGAGGATTTCAGCATCTGTCAATGCCCCAGTGATGACACTGGACTTGCACTCTGAAGTTCATAGTAAAGTTGTGAGTTGGACATAAAAGACTAAGGATGCCAGGTAAGTGTTTCCCCACAAATGCAGATGTCAGTAGCCATCTACTTTGTGTAGTTCTCCCACCCACCTCAGGACCTGATTTAGGCCTGGTGGAAGAGGTGCTCTGAATTGCGTAGAAGAATGCAGAAGGGATGCTGCTGACATATGTGATTTCTATCCCTAAAGTTTGAGGAAGAGCAGGCTCAGATTCAGGGGATGAGGAGACACTGTTGTGTCCTAGACTGAACCTCAATTCCTTCTCGATAATTATGCATTTCTGTGTTTGTGTTTGTGTGTGTGCGCACGCACACGTACGTGTGTGTGTGTGTGTGTGAAGAGTCCACAAGTTATTTCCAATAATGATGTGGTCCCCAAACTAGAATGATCATCACAATCATTTGAGGAGCTGTTAGAAGATACCTGGTGGCTAGACTAACTCATCCTGAGGCCCAGGAGTCTGTGTTTGTAAAGCAGGTGTCCATCCAGGGACTCCTATCATGAGCCAGGTTTAAGACCACTTTTAACTACCCACTCCTCACCTCACCCTCACCATTTCTCTGCCAGCTATTTTCTAGTGATTTAGTTTCTCTAGTTCCTGTTCTCTTGTTTCCTTTCTGTTTGTACCTGTGTTTAGTCCATACAAACTGTCTTTCTCATCTTTCCATGTGGAGGTATTATTTTTCCAACTTCTAAAAATTTGCAACCCTATATTTTATTGTATTTTTCAATCTCTTGAAGTACTAGTATGGCCTCACGAGAGAATAGACCCATTGATATATGCACAACTAGATAAATTCATGTTCTGTAGCTCCTAGGAAACCTCAACTATGTACTGGTCAAGTGCTGACCAACAATCCAATGATATGTTGACAAATCTATCCTTCCCAATTCTGAAGCAAGCATCAGGGGCAGAGTTTAGTACAATACACTGATGTTCATGCCCATGGCTCCAGCATCTTGAAACAAACCAATATTTGATTTTCAGGTAAAGTTTGGCAAAGAATTTTTTCTTGTTTAGAGAAAAGAAAGGGCTTAAAATGGATTACATATAACCTTAGAGTACATGTTCTTACAAAACAATAGCTTCCTGAGCTAATTCTAAATAAGTTAGTTATAAATGAATCAGAAACATATGGTTGTAGCTTTTCTCTAAATACAATGAAGACTAAAAATTCAGGGAAAGGGGCCAGAGACAAACATGAAGTAGATTTTCCAAAGGCACAGACAATAGTTTAAAACACTTCTCAAAAACTCAAGGCTATCAGGTTAAATCAGCTCAATTTTTTAGTTTAGTTATCTGAACGTAAAGATAGCTACAAAGAATAGGTGTTAAATGAAAGTTTTTAACAAATTTCAAATGAGAAGCAGTTTTCAAATTACAATCTAATTATAGAAATTCACTAAGGACAGGATGCATAATAGATGGGGACACACTCAGAAACCCAAAGCTGGGCATCCCACAACTTTTAAGTAATTTTTAATAAAGAGAGAGAGAGTACTTGGAATTGAATGATAGTTGAACAAATCAATTGTTGCTGAAGAATTTTTCCCTAATTAAGTCCTGATGGCTTTACAATGCAGAAAAGAATGTACTGGGGTTTTGACAACTTCTTCCATTCCCAGTGAAAAAGGAAGCCAGCCCAGAAAATCACTTAGGAAGATACGGACAACAGATGGTACACCAAAACTGAACAATGATCTCAGTAAGTGAGACCTCAGAGACATGAAGATACATTCCACAGCTGGATGCTGTAAAATTTGTGTACCAGGAGTGCGCTGGTCTGAGCATTAAAACTATGTTCTTGAGCCACAGGCCAGTGTGTGTGACTGCTTAAAACCCAATTACAAGCTGGACAAAGTTATGGAAAGCACCTGGGGCCTGGGAGGAAGCAAACTTCCTTAGGTTTGCTGTATACGGTATGGTTGGTGCCTTAAGCAAGTTAAAACCTGTCTGTCTCAATTCACTGTGGAACGAGGGCAACACCATCTATTCTACCTACCTCACACAAAGATCTAAAATGAAAAAAAAAACTTGCTTTTAAAATGTAAATATGCTGTAGCAAATAAGCTGGTATTTTATAAAAAGAAACGGATGCATTTTGACCTTGTATTTTAACCCATTATTCTAGATCAAAGACGGATTCAAATTTTTTGGCCCCCTTCCCATTGAGAAGAGGTGTCTGTGGCCTCTGTTCTTGAACTTGGGCAGGCTCGGTGACTGCTTAACCAATCAAATATGGTGGAAGTAATGCTGCTAATTTTTAGGTTCAGGGCTTTAAAGACAACTTTCACTTTCTTCCACTTGAAATAGTCTTGGAGTCCAGCCTCCATGCAATGAGGAAGCTCAAGCAGCCCCACCACAAGACTCATGTGAAGAGAAACTGAGGACTCCAGCCAATAGCCTTGGTTGAGCTCCCAGCTAATTACTAGCACCACCTTAGTCACCATGTAAGTGAACCATCTTGGAAGAGGATCCTCCAGCCTCCACTTGAGATGCCCCAGCTGTTGCCACTGAGACTTGCCCAAATTGCAGATTCTTGAGCAAAATAAATGGTTTTTATTGTTGTTGTTTTAAGTCATTAAATTTTGGGGTGGTTGATTAGGTAACAAGAGATAACCAGAACACTCACTATCTTGTATAATAATTATGTACTATAATAATATGTTAATAATGATAATGATTAACAGAAATAATCATTTATATAATAAACTATGTTATGGGTTTCACCTGCTTATTTCTACTAATTTATAATTATAAATTTATTTGTTTATCTATTCATTGCCTGTCTTATTCAGTAGATTGTAAGCACCAAGAAGGAAGGGACTGTGTTTTATTTACCACAGTATACCAAATGCCTAGCACAATGTCTAATATATAAATAGACATGTCAGATAAATTATTCTGTTGGATTTTTTTTGTACTAAAATTTTTATCAGATTACTCTTTCATGACAAAGGAATCAACACAAACCTTGAAAAGGTCAGGACAAGCAAAGGATCTAGAGATTGAGAGAACAAGTAAAGGCTCAATTCAACAACTCAGGGGAACACAGTGGCATTTACAAGAAGTCTTTGGAAAGCTATTCAGGCTGTGCCTAAATCAAGTGGTTAAATTTGCCTTAGTCATTTGCTACCTGGTTTTTAGTGACTGTTTAAAATAATCTAACCACTTACACACATGGGCATAATCAAAAAGAGAAGGAAACATCAGGCAAAGTTGAATGGCTTTCATTTAATGAGAGGAAAAAAACAGAAACATGGTGGCTGTGTTACTGGGCACTTCCTCTTCTGGGCACCAAATCCTGCTGCACTTGAAATAGATCACACCAGTCAAGTGATATTGTTTGGTCCTTCACCCTCCCTCCAGGTGCTGAACTGACAGCCAAGGGAAGGGTATGATTTGTACTAGACTTAAAGGTAGGATGGGATTTATCAGTCAGGGGCTTGGCATTCGTTGCTACAAACTGAATGGTTGGTCAGTTATCAATCGATAATACTGAAATGATCAATTTCAGATAATTTATCAGAACAGTTGGAGGCAACAGTGCTCTCAAAGGCATTGCCACCAACTGGAGTGATTTAAGTGTCCTGGAAGGGACTTTAGCTTCCCATTTGTGATATTGAGGAGAGCACAGTCAGGTGGTCAGGTAGTTGCAAGGGGTAAGAGGATGGAATGACAGCCAACACCACCGCAAGGACCTGAGGTCCCTAATGTCTGGACTAGCACAGTTGCTAAAGGTGAAGCTGATGTAAACATCAATATTTTAAACCATGAAAGATAGATAATAAATTGGAGATAAACAATAGAACAAATATAACCAAACCTTCAAATGGTTTGAGCTGTATCGATAGTGCTTACATTGCACGGACCTCCACGTGCCTCAAGTAAGAGGCCTAGAATGACAGAGGGAAAGGGGCGCAGAAGTCACTTTCAGAGGAAAGTGTATTACATCTTGAAACTGCCATCCTCTGGCTCAATTCCCTGACGGACATGGTCAAGGATCTTGTGGCTGCAGATCCATCTGGCAGATGTAATGTGCCACCAGAGGGCAGGGCCAGTGACACGCAGGGACCCCACCCAATCCACACCCTTCAAAGGACTCTACAGGGCACACAGTTGGAGTGCTGCTGCTCTGGATATTTTGCCAAAAGAAACATTCAGATGTCAACACTGGTGGTAAACATCAATGAGCAAAGCAAAACACACAAGGATGGCCTGTGGTAAGACCAAAGAAAAATCACCATTCTGTCCATTGGGTTGTTCAAGGCCGTAAATGCTCCACTGGGGACTGGGTTACACCAGAAAGGATATATAGACTGGTTTAGGTTTGGAGGTATATTTCCCTGGATGACCTTGCATAAATGTTAAAAGAGGCAGCTAATGAAATGCTGTATGTACAATGTACATTAATTTCCATTATTTTGATAAACCCACATTGTGCAGCTGGTAGATCATAAATCGCCAGTTTACACTGCTCTCTTGTTTAATTAGGTCAACCCTTTGTAACTGATGGTATTTTTTTCATTTAAATGATTCTTTATTTTTCTCACATCTAATTGGTAAATCACTGCTCATCACAGTTACGGTCTCTTTATTGTACCGCCGTCTAGCCGCTGCCCAGGGTGATGTGAACTCCAGGCTGCTGATGTGCCTCAGTCGTCAATGGAAGCTGTCACGGAGAATTAAGTTTTTGACAAATCAACAGCCTGTGCACAGGGCTTCTTCCTGGGTGTAACATCAAGGAATTTGGGGACTGTCTCTGGTTTGGGCCTGGAGTCACACCGCAGCTTGAGACCCTGTCACTTACATCAAGCTTGAAAATCTACATCTTAATAAACTGCAGTTATGTTTTAGACTTTGATGGTATTTGTGAGCATGATGAAAAGGGTTTTCACCACCAGATTTGAAATGTTTGGGTTTTTTTTTTTCTAATCGTAGACTTCTTTTGTCTAAAACAAGTTCAGACAGTAAGAAGGAGTGAAGAGAGTTCAGATTTATTCAACATGGTATTTTAAGAAGCAATTATTAGGCCATCTCCATTAGGCCCATGCAAATGAAAAGATCAGTTAATTAATCTTGTCCTGAGTAAGAGAAGTGACGAATAGCAATTAAATACTTCGTGTTCCTCAAGGAATTTGCTTACTTACTCTTTATTTCTCAAGGGAGGGAGTTACTCTCACATTATAATATGGAAAATGCTTGGTGAAGAGGGTGAAAGCTCGTGACTCATATCCTGAGGATCTTTCTAGAACATAGCACAGGAGAAATAATGGAAATTTCTGGAGTCATACAGCCCTAGCTTAAAGCAGGTCTAATAGGGCCAAACATCCTCACAGCAAAAGCAAGGTAGACATTATTTTCCTCCATGGGGTAGATCTGATGTCAAAACAAGGCTCCTTGAAGAGTGCAACTTAAACCCAAAGAGGTTTATTCAAGAGCACTGAGGCCAGAAATTATATTTCTAACAGCACATTGCCTGTACTTTATGCACTTTATTTTATAGAGTACTTTAAGGCTATGTCTATATTGTAGAATGTGTGAATGTATTCGGACTAACAAAACTAGATCAAATAATAATACAAAAATGATGATAATAATAATTGATGTTAGTCTGATGGAAAAGAGTAGGAAGAAAGTACCTTTTTTGGGTAAATGGCCTCAAGTCACTGGCTGGTTGCCTTTTTCACTATTCAGTTGCTCTTTGAGGCACCATTAGACTTAACAGCCAATGTCTTTATCAAGGAAAATAATCAGTAAGTATATTAATTAGGGCATTGCTTATACTTTTACTGCAAGTCTAATGATGTGTTGATTTTAAGTTAGATGACTGTCTTCATTAAAGTCATTAATACTCTAAGTGAATTTGTGCTTAAAATTCCATACATATTTAGGAATTACACACACTTTGCTTTTTACTGCGGGACCCTAAGGCTATGAGCATTTCCCTATTGCAGACATATACCATTACAAATAGGGCTCTTTAGGTATATTAACAAATGCCTTGCCTTCACAACTGGAAATGGAAATTAAACACAGAAGTGTATGGACAGAATCATCAACAAAGCCCCGTGGATTTACCTCTCTTTGCTGTTAGTACCTGTAAATATCTTCTGCAGCTGGCCACAAATTAGCACAGTGATATCTAAGGCATGATTGGCCTTGGCATTCACTGTTCAGTCTTCCCCAGAATACCAGAACTCATGGGACCCATCCTTCCCAGGCCTCTCTGTTGAATCAGCACCACTGTATCAGCTTCATAACAATAGTGCATAGCTTGAGTCTCTGAGCCCCACACAGGGTCTTTTTCCAAATTATCTCTCTTAGGGATCCTGGAAATGGTGTGGTTGTGATGACCACAGCTTTGTTCTGATGCCCACTGCCCTTGTGACCTTTGGCTCTGTGGACCACTGGTGGACCCAGGCTACTGTCTATGAAATTACTGAACTTCCCTTTGATGTTTGACCTCTAAAGAGCTTCTGCCAGTATACCCCACAGGAAAGCCCCTTTGTCTCCTTGTGATCAGCTTTACCATGGGAGTTTCTAACAGCAGAACTGCCCAGATGTTATGAGGAGGGGAGAAGGAAAGGGGGCGTGACAGACATCAGGGAGGTGCAGCTTCACCCAATGCCTAGATAGAACTACGCTCCCTCTTGCACCCAGTTTATGCTAAGCCCCCAGCCCTCTTAACACCTGGCCTTTCCTTTGGCAGAGCAAGTGCTCCATTGTTTTATCTCCTACCCTGACAGTCCCTTCAGCAGCTGCTAGAGCATCAGACGAGTCTGTATACCCAATTCAAATTCTTTCTAACAGGTATTGCTGGCCCTAAGCAAGTTAAGGGATCTGCCAGGGCATAAATCTCAGTGCTCCATAACATTTCCTGAAAGTTCAGAAACTCCCAGAACATCCAGAGGCCAGCAGGAGTAGAGTGAGAGTTCAGTCTAGCAGCATCACATTGACCCACCTCAACACGTCCAGTGGGCTTTTGTTACCAGTTTCATATTCCAGAAGCTAGAACAAGCACAAATACCTAATGTATGTCTTTCAAGGCCTATTTCTTAGCTTGGGCCACTATAACAAAGTACTGTAGACTGGGCAGCTTAGAAACAACAGAAATTTATTTCTCACAGTTCTGGAGGCTGTAAGTCCAAGATCATGGTGCCAGGATGGGCAGGTTCTCGTGAGGGTCCTGTTCTGGGTTGCAGACTGCCAACTTTTCATTATATTCTCACGTGGTGGAGAGCGGACAAAAGAGCTCTCTGGAGACCCTTTTATAGGGTGCTAATCCCATTCATGAGGGCTTCACTCTCATGACCTAATCACCTCCCAAAGGCCCCACCTCCTAATGCCATCACACTGAGGGTTAAGATTTCAATATCCGAATTCAGCGGGGTGGAGGGGGAACATTCGGTCCATAATAGTTGGTCATAGTCTGGTCACACCTCCCTACCTGTCCTGATCACCAGCTCTTTCCTTCGGCAACCTACTACACAGCATTTCTATGACACTTCTTGGGATGTTCTTCCTACTTAGAATCTTTTCCTTCTCCACTAACTTTTATGTAATTTCTCTTCTTCTTTAAGGACTGATTTAAAATTCACCTCTTCCTTGAAACTTTCTCCAATTTCTCTAGCCCACATTGACCTCCCTGTTCTCTGTCCATGTAATTGACATCAAAATCGCAGAAGCTCATTGTTTTCTAATCTCACATGCATCAGTGGCTTTAGTTTTCCAACTAAATTGTAAATCCACTGAGGGGAGGTTCTATGTCCTTTATGTGTTCTTGTATCCACACAGTATACATGATACTCTCTTGGTCACAGAGGCACAAAAATAAATCAAATTAAATTAAAAAATACTGTCTGTTTGGTTGGTTCATCTGTTGCTATGTATAAAACTGTGGTAGGCACTATAGGCTATACGAAAGTGAGGTGTGATATGGTCCCTGCCCTCAAATAGCTCCCAATTTCATCAAGAAGGCAAGAAATACAACAAGAAATAATTTGACTATAGGCAAATGCTAAAATGCTTGGTGCAGGCAGGTGTTTCTTTGGCAGCCAGGAAGGGGATAGTACAAGGTTAACTGAAGTTAACTAGAAATATTTTATAGCTATAATTAAATTAGTAATTGGTCTCAAAAAATTATGAATGTTGACGAGGCTGACAAAAAAGCAAGTGGTTTTATTTTACAAAAACATGTACATGAATGTTTATAGAAGCTTTATCCATCCTAGCTCCAAACTGGAAATAGTCCAGAAGTCCTTCACTGAATCAATGGTTAAACAAACTATGGTACATTCACATCATAAAATACTACTCAACAATAAAAGGAAGGAATTATTGATACATGCAGCAACCTGAATGAGTTGCCAGGGAATTATGCTGAGTGTATAAAAGCAACCCCAAAAGGTTACATACTGTAGGACTTCCTTTATGTGACATTTTTGAAATGACAAAAATTTAGAAATGGAAGCAAGATTACTGGTTGCCAAGGGTTCCTGGGCAGGAGAGAGATGGGTATGGGTAGAGAAGGGCAACCCAAGGACCTTGTGGGTTTGGAACTGTTCAGTATCTTCATGGTAGATACTCAGACCTACACGTGTGATGAACTAATATAGAACCGATCACACACACATGCATGAATACAAGTAAACCTGGGGACATCTGACTCAGACCTAGGGATTGTATCAATGTCAGTCTACTGGCTGTGCTACTACACTACAGTTTGTAAAAATATTACTGTTGTGGGAAACTGGATAAAGGGTACAAAGCATCTCTCTGTATTATTTCTTGCAACTGCATATAAATCTACAATTATCTCAATAAAAAATTTTCGATTAAAAAAAGCCACAAAATATCATTTCAGATGTTAGGTAGAGCATAAACCAAGCAATGAAACTTAGATCAGGTCCAAGATCAAGTTTCAGAAGGCTTGGTTTTGTAAATATTTCTTAACCTGCTGAGCTACTTTGCTTCAATTTACAAATCAAAAATTTATAAATAGAAAGTAGTATGATATGATCAGGAAAAATTAAATAAGATATTCAAATATCCAAAGAAGATGATTTCATGTCATCAACTGATACTGATTCCACCTTGGGGAGAACATCCCATTTCATCGAAAGGGTCAGAGGATGCAGGGAATGAGATGGTGTCTTGCAACAAAGACTATAACTCTGAAATTATACTCTAACTCTGAAATTAAAAGCTCCTCCCCAGTATCCAAAGAGTCTAAGGGTTCTTAAACAATTATATGCATCAAATTCAATTCAAGATGTGAAAAATAGAGGTTACTGGGCCTACACCTAGAGATTCACATTCAGTGGGGTTGCATAGAGTTCTGGTGTTTTTATATCTAATAAGCAACAGGTGGTTGTAATTTGACTGGAATAAGAAATTAGAGTCAACAAGGATGATTATTAAAAATGCAAATTCTTTTGAGACCCACTATTTTGGTCACACCAGTCTGCTTTAACTTTATTTTGATGACTCAATGGAATTTACAGAAAGAGGTTTGGGTACTTAGAAGTCTGGGTCATGTTCCTGTATGGCTGGGGGTGGAGAGAGAAGAGGAAGCTGTCAAAGTATAAAACCTTCCCAGCCCTCCTCTTCCAATCACAACTCATCAGAGAGCATTTTGCACAGGGAGATCAAAGCCCCTTGCTGAGGAGAAGTTGAAAGACTTTGCTGTTGTAATTCTGGGGCAGAGGTGCTTGGATATAAATGAGTCCTAACTGTGGGTTTGGGGGACCCTGAAATGTAGAAATGTAAACACAGATGTCAGGCCTTTCATCCCCACTATGTAAACATACCAGCTGCCAGGGGAAGAAGGAGAAACCCTTCAGAATTAGCTGCATTTTTTGCCATCTAGAGCATAAAAATTGGCTTCACGCTTGAATTTCCACCAGCAACGCACAGCACTGTTGACCAGAGTGGGGCTAACAATAGAACGAGACGTCCACTGGCTGAGTGGCTCTTCTCTCCAGGAGACGATCGGTTCTCGCCATCCTCTAACACATGAGTGGCTGTCCCAGAAGAAGAGAATGAGAAGAGGAGATAACACTCTTTCACAAAATCCCTGGTCTCATAGAGAGGGGCTGTTAAAAAAAATGTGTGACCATTTTGGTCCCAGGGTTCTATAAACCAAGAGTCTGATTGAGATTTATACTTCTGATTGACCCAGATTTAGAGAAAATGGAAGAATCAAACTCTTGTGAGTTTTTGTGAGAAAAACTGAATGGCTTCCAGTAAAAGAGGATATGATTGCTCCAATACATGAATGTTTGAAGGGCAACAACTGGTTTAGCCATAACCAAACCACAACAAACCTCCTCTCACACTATTAAATAATTTTTTTAAAAAAGGAAACGATGAAAGAAACCAATTCTGAAATAAAGAGAACTAAATGTGCAGAAAAGAATAATGGGAAATGCATTTCTAAACAAAACACTTCAATCCATGGAGAAATGTGTATTCAATTACATCTCCAACTAGCATGCCAGCTTGCATATGTGTGTACATCTCGTATTTTCTACAGAGCCTCAGTTCTGAGAGACCTGAAGCACATGAAGAGTATATTTTCATTGGAACAGGGATGTGTATTTTTCTGAAAGCTTATGATAATTAAATACCTACTGGCAATAGACATACTAGTTGTTACATTATTAGCAATATATATCAACCCAAGATGATTTAAAAAAGAATCTAAAATGAATCTACAACCCACACATGTGAACTCAGAGGATGGAGGCCATTGTGGTTTGGGATGCATTAGTTTTAACAAAATTTATTCATTTACAAATGATCCATCAGAGTGTTTTAAAGGGATTATTACAGTGGGCATTTTAAATGACCTTGTTTAGAATGGGTTGCTCATGCCAGCTATATGTGGAAGAACCAATCAATTCAGAATAAATGCCTCATAGGTATTAACCACAAATTTTGTCCTGCTGGTGTTTAGCTTATGCTATTTTCCATAGTCAGGTTAGGAACTATAACTAAACTCAAATCTATGTAGACAGTATCTTCTACTTATAAGTAATTAGCTTAGGATGATTATTCATAAATCCATTTGTTTCTAAGTTCAAAAGCTCACAAACAATCCATTTGTACATCCTTTTGTTTTTACAAGAGAGTTCTAGATGTTGATTGTATTGCTTCTTTCTCTTCTGGTTTATTTTAAAAACTCACATATGTGTGTATGTGTGTGTGTCAGTGTGTGCATGTGTGTTATGTATTGATGTGTATGTACTTATGTATCCAAGAAAGCACTTCAAACATCGTAGGCACACCAGAACATCTCGAAATTTCAGACTTAAAATGGCTATGCATGATAGCCTGTGGGTGCAGGCAGGGTTGACTTTTCCGTGTTAGAATCATGAAAATTTGTTAGGTTGCATAAGTAATGTAGCTCGTGTAATTCTTGATTTATGTTACATGGAAAAAAATATGCATAATGACTTGGTCTCAGTGTAACTCCCCGGGCTGATCTCTTGCTCATTCTATGCATTCAGATGGTTCATTTTGTTGTTTTAGTTACCCCAAAGCATCATTTTTTCCTCTTCAATCAATAGTTTTTTTATTGATTACCTACCGTGTGCTAGGCATGGTTTTAAGTTTAGGGGATACAGCAGTGAATCAAAAAGACACAATTCCCTGCCTTCTTGGAACTTATGTTCTAGTTGAGGGAAGACAGAAAATAAGCAAACATGTCAAATACATGTATAGTATGTCAAATAGTGGGAAGCACTGTGTAACACAAGTGGGGAAGATGAGGCAGGCAGGAAAGGCCAAACTTAGAGGGGATGTCTGAGCAAAAACTTGAAGGGGTTGAGGAAGTGAGCCAAGTAGGTGCCTGTGGAAATAACATTTCAGGCAGAGGGAATAGCCAGTACAAAACCCTGGGAAAGTAATAACAGCATTGACCTGTTAACAGCAAGGAGGTCAAGATGTGGGGAGAGGAGTAATGGAGGGAGAGGGAGAGGTGGACAGGAGGCAAGAAATTGTGCAGATCATGTGAGGCTCTACTGAAAATGTAGCTTTTGTTTTGAGCTGCATGAAAAGCCACATAAGGCAAGGGTCGGGGATAGGATAAGATGGGGAGTGGGAAAAATGGTAGTGATCAGGGCAAGATGACGTTGAGGGTAATACAGAAGTCATGAGAAGTGGGTAAATTCTGCACATATTTTGAAAGTAGAGCCAGAAGGATTAAATGTGAGGCGTGAGAAAGGAAAGCCAAGGCAGAATCCAAGGTGCTTGCTTGCTTTTGCCTGAGCAACTGGAGGAATGAAGTCGCTGTTTACTGAGGGGATACAGGCGCAGAAGCAGAGGATTTTGGGTGGGAGTGGGGTGCAGATATCAGGAGTTTGGGTTTGGACAGGCTAAGATTGAAATGTCTGTTAGATATCTGAATGGAAATAGCAAAAAGGTAGTTGGACACATGAGTCTGTCATATAGGCAGAGGTATAAATTGCAGACAAAATTTGAAAGTCATCAGGACATAGAAGAATTTTAAAGACAGGAAATGGAAATGCCAAGAGAATGAATGTTGATGGAAAAGAGAAGAGGTTCAAAGAGTGAGCCTTGGTTCGTGGAACTGATGACTCTGGACCGTAGCACGTGATGTCCACTGGGCTTGGCATGCTCCTAGCCAGCCCCTACTACCTTTGTACAAAACTATTCTCCATGTTTTTCTTATTTGTCTGTACTTTCTTTTTTGTTCTTTTTTAACATCATAATGATTTTTGTGTTTAAAAATGTTTTTTCTCTCTATATACATACATGAATATAAAATGAATATAGCCAAAGCAATAATTTTGTACCATTTTGCATTCCCACCAGGAATGAGTGAGGATTCCTACTACCAGGATTTGGTGTTGTCAGCATTCTGGATTTTGACCATTCCAATATGTGTATAATGAGTGATATCTCGTTTTTGTTTTAATTTGCAATTCCCTGATGACATATGATGGGCAGCATCTTTTCATATGCTTATTTGACATCTGTATATCTTCTTTGGTGAGATGTGTGTTAAGGTCGTTGGCCCATTTTTTTAATTGGGTTGTTTGTTTTCTTTCCTTTTTTTTTTTTCTTTTTGTTTTTTGAGACAGGGTCTCACTCTGTTGCCTAGGCTGGAGCACAGTGGCACAACACAGTTCACTATAACCTCGAAATCTTGGGCTCAAGCCATCCTCCTGCCTCAGCCTCCCGAGTAGCTGGGACTACAGGTGCACACTACACGTCAGGTTAATTTTACAATTTTTTGTGGAGATGGGAGTCTCACTATGTTTCCCAGACTGGTCTGGAACTCAAGAGACCTGGCCTCAAACAATCTTCCTGCCTCAGTCTCTCAAAGTGCTGGGATTATCAGAATGAGCCACTACACCCAGCCTAATTGTTTGTTTTCTTATTGCTAAGTTTTAAGAGTCCTTTGTATTTTGGGATAACTCGAATGTGTCTTTTGTAAACCCTTTCTTTCAGGCTGTAGCTTATCTTTTCACTCTCTTTCTCAAGAAAGAGCACAAGTTTCATAGAGCACAAGTTTTTAATTTTAATGAAGGCAAGCTCATCAACTCTTTTGTTCATGCATTGTGCTTTTGGTGTTGCATCTAAAATGTCATTGCCAAACCTAGGTTTATCTAAATTTTCTGCTATGTCATCTTCTGGGATTTTTATAGTTTCAGGTCCTACATTTAAGTCTTTTACCCATTTTGAGTTAATTTTTATATGGGGGGTCGGGTGTGTCCACATTTTTTTTTTTTTTTTTTTTTTTGCATGTGAATGTTCCAGCATCGTTTCTTGAAGACTTTCTTTGCTCCATTGTATTGCCTTTGCTCCTTTGTCCAGATCATTTAACTATATTCGTGTGGGTCTATTTCTGGGCTTTCTATTCTGTTCCATTGATCTATTTGTCTATTCTTTCACCGACACCACACAATCTTGATTGCAGTGACTTTATATTATGTCTTAAAGTCAGGTAGCATCAGTCTTCCAAGTTTGTTCTCCTTGAATATTGTGTTGACTATTCTGGGTCTTTTGCCTCTTATATAAATCTTAAAATCTACAATCCTAATTTTAAGAATCCTAATCTTAATCTTTGATTAGGATTGAACCTATAGATCAAGTTGGGAAGAACTAATATCTTGACAGTATTGAGTCTTCCTATCCAGGAACATGGAATATTTCTCCATATATTTAGTTCTTTAATTACTTTCATCAGAGTTTTATAGTTTTCCTTATATAAATCTTGTACATATTTTGTTGGGTTTATATCCAGGCATTTCGTTTTTGTGTGTACTAATGTAAATGATATTGTGTTTTTAATTTTAAATTTCATCTGTTCATTGCTGGTATGTAGAGAAGCAATTGACTTTGTGTTTTAAACTGTATCCTGCAACACTGCTATAATCACTTATTGGTTGCAAGAGTTTTTTTGATTGATTCTTTTGGATTTTCTTCATAGATAGTCATGTCATCTGTGAACAAAGATAGTTTTAGTCTTTTTCCCAATCTCTATACCTTTTATTTCCTTTTCTTGTCTTATTGCATTATGTAGAATTTCCAGTACAATGTTGAAAAGGAGTGATGAGAGAACATCCTGATTTTAGTGGGAATGCTTCAGGTTTCTCACTGAGTATGATGTTAGCTGCAGGACTTTGATAAATATTTTTTATCAAGTTGAGGAAGTTCCCATCTTTTCCTAGTACTTAAAGTTTTTATCATGAATGGGTGCTGCATTTTGTCAAATGATTTTTCTGCATCTGTTGATATAAACATGTGATTTTTCTTCTTCAGCCTGTTGATATGATAGATTCCATTACTTGATTTTCAATGTTAAAGCAGGCTTGAATACTTGAGCCGAATTCTACTTGGTTGTGGGGTATAATTCTTTTTATATGTTGTTGGATTCTATTTTCTATTATTTTACTGAGGATTTTTGTATCTATTTTAATGAGCGATATTGGTCTTAAATGGTTGGTAGAATTCACCAATGAACCCATCTGGACCTGGTGCTTTCTGTTTGGAAGGTTAATTATTGATTCAATTTCTTTAATAGATATAAGACTTTTCAGATAGTCTGTTTCTTCTTGTGTGAGTTTGGGCAGACTGTGTTTTTCAAGAAATTGATTCATTTAATTTAGGTTATTAAATGCATAAGCATAGAGTTTTTAATATTATTCCTTTATTATTCTTTTAATGTCCTTAGAATCTATAGTGATATCTCTTCTTTCACTTCTAATGTTAGTAATTTGTGGCCTTTCTATTTTTTTCTTTGTTAACCTGGCTAGAGGTTTATTAATATAAAATAAAGATTTAATTAATCTTTTCAAAGAACCAGCTTTTGGTTTTGTTTATTTTCTCTCTTTCATGGTTTCAATTTCATTGATTTCTGCTCTAATTTTTATTATGTCTTTTCTTCTGCTTACTTTGGATTTAATTTGCTTTTCTTACTCTAGTTTCCTAAAATTGAAGCTTAAGTTATTGATTTTAGAATTGTCATCTTTTCTAATACATATATTTAATGCTGTAAATTTACCTCTAAACACTGCGTTCATGACATCTCACAAATTTTGTTAAATTGTGCTTTCATTTTCATGTAGTTCAAAGTATTTTTAAATTTCTCTTGAGCTTTCTTCTTTGACCTGTGTGATATTTAGAAATGTGCTGTTTAATCTCTAAGTATTTGGGGATTTTCCAGTTGTCTTTCTGTTATTGATTTCTAGTTTAATTCCATTATGGTCTGAGATCAGACATTGTATGATTTTTATTTTTTTAAATATGTTAAGGTGTGTTTCATGGCCCAAAATGTGATCTGTCTTAGTGAACGTTCCGTGGGCACTTGAGAAGGATGTGTATTCTGCTGTTATTGGATGACATAGTCTGTAGATGTCCATTAGATCCAGGTGATTGATGGTGCTGTTGAGTTCAGCTATTTCCTTCCTGATTTTCTGCCTGCTGGATCTGACCATTTATGATAGAGAGGTGTTTAAGTCTCCAGCTCTAATACTGGATTTATTTCTACTTGCTGTTCTATCAGTTTTTGCCTGATGTATTTTGATGCTTTGTTGTTAAGTGCCTACACTTTAATATTATGTTTTCTTGGAGAATCAACTCCTGTATTATTATAATGCCCCTTTTTAGCACCAATAACTTTTCTTGGTCTGAAGTCTGCTCTGTATGAAATTAATACAGCTACTCCTGCTTTCTTTTGATTAGTGTTAGCATGGTATATCTTTCACCATCTGTTCACTTCTAATCTGTATGTATTTTAAATTTAAAGTGGGCTTCTTGTAGACAAAATAAAATTATTGAGTCTTGTTTCTTGATCCACTTTGACAACCTCTGTCTTTTAATTGGTGCATTTAACCATTGACATCAAAGTGATCATTGATGATATAATTGGTTTAATATCTACTATATTTTTTATTGTTTCCTATTGCTTTTTTTCTGTGTTTCTATTTTTGTCTTTCATTATTTTTCCACCTTTTGTGGTTTTAGGTGAGCATTTTATATGATTCCATTTTCTCTCTTTTATTAGCATATCAGTTCTATTTCTTGTTTTATGTATTTTAGCAGGTGTCCTCAGTTTTTATACTTTTTATTTCCTTTTCTTGTCTCTTTACTGGATAGAACTTCGCATACAATGAATAAAAACTGACAGTGGGAATCTTTGATTTCTTTCCAGTCTTATAGGGGATACTTTCAATATTTCCCCCATTGTTTATGAAATTTGTTTTAGGTTCTCTGTAGATATTCTTTATCTGGTTAAAGAAATTTCCTTCTATTCCTATGTTGATGAGAGTCTTTTTTAAAAAATTATAAATATATGTGGAATTTTATCAAACAATGTCCTGTATCTATTGAGTTGTCCATATGATTTTTCATCTTCAATTTATTAATGTTATAAACTATATTAATTGGTTTTGTACGGTTAAATCACTTTTTATTCTTGGAGTAAATTTATTTGTGATATACTTTAATTCTGTTAATAATATATTGATGGATTTTGTTTACTATTATTTTGTTAGGATAGTTGGAACTATAATCACAGGTGATTTTATTTTTTAGACTCATCACCATCAGTTTTGGTATCAACATTATGCTAGCTTTATCTATACTTTGTAATAGATCATGAAAAATTACAATTATTGTTTTCCTGAATATTTAATAGAGCTTACCTATTAAAAACTAGGTAGGCCCTGTATTTTTATGTGCATAGATATTCTACATTCCAAAGTTTTTAATTATATCCTGTTATTTTCTTGACAATTATTTGAAATATCATCTCCTTTTTATTATTAATATTATGTTTGTGTCTATTTTTCTTTTTTCCCTTAGTTAATTTTTCCAGAGTCTTCTCAAATTAATTAATCTTTCACAGAACCAATATTTAACTTACTCATTTTTATTATATGTTTACTTTATACATCATTAATTAATGCTTTTAGATTTATTACTTTTTGCTTCTCAAGTTAAATGATTAACATAATTAGTTTCAAGCCTTCTTTTAAAATATCAATTTTAAAGGCTATAAATTTTTCTACAGTACTGCTTTAGCTATATCCCCACAAGTTTTGATGTTGTAGTATTTTGGCCATAGTCCATTTCTAAATTTTGGATGAAACCTTATGAAATTGCCATTTTTTATAAATTAAAAATTATTGAATGTTAGCAAGTCTGTAGTTAAATTTAATATAGTCTAATTTTCACTACGATTTCTTCATTTACCTACAATTTATATAGAAGTATGTTTCCAAATTTCCAAACATATGAGGATTTTTTTCCAGTTTGCTTTTTGTTCTTTATCTCTAAGAATTTCATTGTGGTCAGAGAATGCGGTCAAGGGGACAATTCATTTGAAACTTTTATTAATTAGCTTTATGGCCCATTATATGTATTCCATTTTAGTAAATGTTCTGCTTGCACTTGAAAAGTACTTTTATTCCATATTTATTGATTGCATTATTATATATATGTCCAGCAGATAAAGCAACTAATCATGTTGACCAAATTTTCTGCATCCATTGTGGTTTTTGTCTGCTTGCTCTTTCAATTTCTGACAGAAGTATGTTACTATACCCCACCATGTGGATGGATTTTTAAATTTCTCCCTGTAATGCTGTTAATTTTTTGACTTTATATATTCTGATGCTGTGTTTTTAGTTGTTACAAGGGTGGAATTGTTATACAGTCCTAGTTAACTGCATCGCTTATATATATGTAATTATATACATCATATATATTATATAATGATCCCCTTAATCCTTGCTAACACCTGTTGTTTTCCATTCTATTTTTAATATATATTTTATTATACATAAAATAACATATATTATTACTACATATTTATATATAATATTTTACATAGAATTTGCCTGGCATATTTTTTTCCCATTTGATTACTTTCAACCATTATCTGACCTATAGGTTTACTGTATCTCTTAAAAACTGTATATAGCTGTATTTTGGATATTTATCAGGACTAACAATATTTTTCCTAAATGGGATTTTGGTTTATTTACATTTATTGTAGCTACTGATATATTTGAATTCATTTTTAAACATCTAATTATGGGCTATTTGTTCTACATTTAAAAAATATATTTTTCGAGGCGGCTCTCGTGGAGGCAGCTAGCGCGAGGCTGGGGAGCGCTGAGCCGCGCGTCGTGCCCTGCACTGCCCAGACTAGCGAACAATACAGTCAAGATGGCTAAAGGTGACCCCAAGAAACCAAAGGGCAAGATGTCTGCTTATGCCTTCTTTGTGCAGACGTGCAGAGAAGAACATAAGAAGAAAAACCCAGAGGTCCCTGTCAATTTTGCAGAATTTTCCAAGAAGTGCTCTGAGAGGTGGAAGACGATGTCTGGGAAAGAGAAGTCTAAATTTGATGAAATGGCAAAGGTGGATAAAGTCCGCTATGATCTGGAAATGAAGGATTATGGACCAGCTAAGGGAGGAAAGAAGAAGAAGGACCCTAATGCCCCCAAAAGGCCACCGTCTGGATTCTTCCTATTCTGTTCAGAATTCTGCCCCTAGATCAAATCTACAAACCCTGGCATCTCTATCGGAGATGTGGCAAAAAAGCTGGGTGAGATGTGGAATAACTTAAGTGACAGTGAAAAGCAGCCTTATATCACTAAGGCTGCAAAGCTGAAGGAGAAGTATGAGAAGGATGTTGCTGACTATAAGTCTAAAGGAAAGTTTGATGGCGCAAAGGGTCCCGCTAAGGTTGCCCGGAAAAAGGTGGAAGAGGAAGATGAAGAAGACGAGGAAGAAGAGGAGGAGGAGGAGGAGGAGGAGGAGGATGAATAAAAAACTGTTTATCTGTCTCCTTGTGAATACCTTAGAGTAGGGGAGTGCCGTAACTGACACATCTCTTATTTGAGAAATGTCTATTGCCCTCATTAGGTTTAATTACAAAATTTGATCATGATCATATTGTAGTCTCAAAGTGCTCTAGAAATCGTCAGTGGTTTACATGAGTGGCCATGGGTGTCTGGAGCATCCTGAAACTGTATCAAAGTTGTACATATTTCCAAACATTTTTAAAATGAAAAGGCACTCTCGTGTTCTCCTCACTCTGTGCACTTTGCTGTTGGTGTGACAAGGCATTTAAAGATGTTTCTGGCATTTTTTTTTAATTTGTAAGGTGATGTTAACTATATGGTTATTGGCTAGAAATCCTGAGTTATCAACTGTACATATCTATAGTTTGTAAAAAGAACAAAACAACCGAGACCAACTCTTTCTGCTTCTTGCTTGGCATTGAGGCTGTGGGGAAAGATGCCCTTTGGAGGGGCCGTAGCTCAGGGTGCGCACTGTGAGCTGGACCTGTTGACACTGCGGCGGGCATCCGTTTAGCTTCAGGTTGTGTTGTTTTTGTATATAGTGACATAGCATTCTGCTGCCGTTCTTAGCTGTGGACAAAGGGGGGTCAGCTGGCATGAAAAGTGTTTGGATTCTTTTTTTTTTTTTTAAGTACGGTAGTTTTTAAACTGTTTGTTTTAAAGCAAACTGTAGAACTCTTCATTGTCAGCAAAGCGGAAGAGCCACTACATCAATGAAAGTTCAAGAACCTTCTGTACTTAAACACGTTTGCAACGTTCTGTTATTTTTTGTATTTAGAATGCTGAAATGTTTTTGAAGTTAAATAAACAGTATCACATTTTAAAAATATATATATTTTCTCTCTTTTCTTGCCCTTATTTGTGTCTTTTGGCTATTTTTTCTCATTACTTTATCTGCCTTCCTAATTTAGAGTAATACACTTTATTTTGGTTCTAGAAATTTTAATGTGCCTGTTTAACTCATCAAAGTTTAAATTTATTCAATATCTTTACTTTCCTTCCCTCAAATACAAGAGACTCAACATTTCAACCCCAATCCCCAGCTTTTGACTCAATTTTATTGTTTTAATGTATTACAGTTTTATTATTTTTAACCAACTAAGATATTGTTATTATCATTTCATATAATTGATACTTTTTAAGTTTATCCACATATATTTTTTTTCTTCCCATTCATTCTCAAACCTTCCGTCTGGAATCACTTTCCTTCTGCTTGAAGTATATCTTTTAGTATTTCCTCAGTCAAGTTCCTTTTGAGACAAATGTTTAGTATTTGTCTAAAACTGTTTATATATTGCCTTTATTCTTGAAAGATATTTTTAGACATTCATAGTAAGATGATCTCATCTCTCTGAATATCTTTTCAACATATTAATTTATTGTCTTGTAATTTGTTACTATTGAGCTGTCAGTTCTCAGTTGAAATATCTCTCCTTTAAGGTAAACTGACATTTTTCTACAGTTACTTTTAAGATCTTCTTCTTGTCTTTAGTGTTATCCAGTTTCTCTATGATGCCCCTTAGAATGTATTTTTCCCCCATACTTGCCATTTGTTTGGATTTCTAAATAGGAGGATTGGATCTCTCATTCATTCTAGAAAATTCTCTGCCATTATCTTTCATTATCTTTAAAAATTGCCTCTAATTCATGTCTAGTGAGTTGGTAACAAATGGACCTAAACATGCAAAGGCTCAGCACAATAGAACTTTATTATTTCCTCCTAACTGTCATGAAGAAGTGCATAATTAGGCTGGGCTAATCTCCTCCACGTGGTCATTCGGGGAACCAGCCGATGAAAGCCCTACCACTCTTCAACACAAGGCTTTCCAAACTCATCACCATGCAACCCAGTCATAAGGAAAACATAACATAGAGGAACACACATAAAATGTGTTTTATGAACTGAGCCTAGAAAAGGCACACATAATTTTTTATGTCAGTTGGTTGTAATCTAGTCATACGGCCACCATAATACCAAGTAAGGAGAGGAAATACTGTCTACATGCTCAGGAAATAAAGCATTTGGATTTTGCTGAGCGGTTAGCAGTTTCTGACACATTATTCTTTTTCTCTTCTTCTAGATATATGCTGTATCATTTTACTCTATTGTCTGGTATTCTAAATTGCTTATATTTTCCATGACTTTTGTCTCTTTTTCTGTGATGCATTCTATTTAGTTTTTCATATATTCTTTTTTTATTAATTCTGTCTTCAGCTGAGTCTACTCTGCTATCCATTGGGATTTTAATTTCAATTGTTCAAATTTTAATTGGTAGAAATTTTATTTGGTACCTTTTCAAATCTGTAAGGTGACTTTTTATAGTTTCTGCATCCAAAACATATTTTCAGTCTTGTCCTATTTATTTTAACATGGTAATTATAGTTGTTTTAAATAATTCCAATGTACGAACATTTTGGGGATCTGATTATACTCTTTGGTTTCTGCTGCCTTTCACTCATGGTGCCTTGTTTCTTTGTGTAGTGTATATTGTGGGTTATAAGTGAATTCCCCCAGACGGTATTTGTGTTTGCTCCTACTAGGAGCCTGAGAGCCCCATTAACCTGAAACCACTTTAAGCTAACGTTTCATCTTAAAGATTATTTTGTTTCTGTATTTGGATCACTTAAGTTGTGGGCATTCAGGATTCTAAGGTTTTGGGGACTAGCTTGAGATTATTATTTCTCAAGGGAGTCTTTTTCTCTTTCACTAAGAGCTAAGATTCCAAACAGTAGCTTTATTTGCAGTCTTCTGGAAGAAAGAGACAAGAGGTGAAGTATGTTTATTTCTAGCTCACCTTTATACCGTGGGTAAGACCTCTTGTACCCCAGCTTAATCCTTATGGCTGACATATTAGACTCTCCAAACCTACATCAGGATGTTTTCTGTTTCCTACACACTGTGAGTCCATTAAAATGAAAGCTCAGGTTCACCGCATTTGGCAAATGCACTTAGGGCAAAAGCTAGCTTCAATGATCTGCTTATCTCTGTAAGTTCCGACTTTTTCCTAGTTTAGGGGCTTACCTTCTTGTCTGCTCACTGACACATGTAAAAAGTACAAAAATTTTTTAAATATTCTATCCAACATTTTCGTTTGTTTTCAACGAGTGGGTCAGTTGGATATTTTAGCCATTATTCTGCTGGAAAAGGTGGTTCCCTGCTACTAGTTCTGCTGGTGTCTGTTTATATACAATTCCTCTCAGAAGCTTCTCTTATCCCCCTTTCCTGAGTATTCTAGAGCCTTCAACACATACCATTATCTTACTATTTACCACACAGGATTGTAATTTCTAGTTGTTCCATATTCCTGGGACACTGTAAGTTTTGAGAGAGCAAGAGTCATGACCATCTTGTTATACATTATTTTCCAGTGATAATCAAAGTAGTTTCTGATACTTAGGAAGCAGTGAATAAATATTCATTGAATTAATGAATACATGTGTGAATTAACTTCTTTCTTCCACCTGCCTTATCTTCCTTTTTGTGGGTCCTGGACATTTCCTGGGATTCTCTTTTAAGATTAACCATAAGTTTTACCATAGTTTGGCCTTTGGGTAATATGGTGGCATAACAGGAAATACAATGATCTTGGTAAATATTAAGTAAGTAAATACATGCTAAATATGTACTTTTGAAATCAACAGCTTGCCCTGAAATGCTTGCCCTGATGAAATGATTTTTCAGACAGTCTTTAAAAGATTTTATAAATATTACGGCAGTCAGTTAACCAATGCTTAAATGATATGGTCAAATATTATATTTTAGAGGAACAAGTCTAGAGAAAATCAAAAAATGCTTTACTTTCCCTAAATCTCAATTTTATTATGCCATGGAGATTCCAGGAACCATGTACCCGAGCTGGAAGGGTCATAATCCTTCCCTGGGGCTAACAGTCCATTCACAAGCATATACGTGTCATTGTCAGTTGCTACTGCTCAGGCCTATTGCCACTTTTATCTCTTCCATGACTTGTTCCTGTTCACCTTCTTTGCTAAAGCACCAGCTTCTTCTCTAGTCCTCTGAGTACAGGAGGTTGTGAGTAAAGTTCCACCAGCCATTTCATTCATCCTCTGGTGAATGCTGTTTTCAGAGGATTAAAGACCAGAATGTCCTGATTAAACACTTAATTAGACATAATAAAAAGTATTGCCAGTTTTAAATAATTGATTCACTCATTAGTTTAATATGCTAATGACAGAGCCCTGAGAAAAGGAAATGGAATAAAATTTACCCTCTGAGAAAATGGGTTGAAATTAGATTTTTACACTAAGAGTTTTCAGAGTAAATTACCAGCTCCCAATAGATAGGAACTGTCTAACTAGTATTTCATTCACTGCTTGGACCTCTAATGGCGAAACTTTTTGCAAATGGAAGCACTCAGGCTTGGCCTTTTGGGTTATTTACTGTTAGAAACTGCCTTAGACCAGGAGTGTAAGACTGCATGAAGATGCAGTCTTCATCTGTTAAGATGAAAACTGCAATTGTTTTTGTCCTGGACAAATTTTTATCTCTGATAATACCTTTCATTGTGCCTACTGAGTACTAGGCACTCAGTATATGTTTACTGAATGAATAAAACAAGAGAATTAGATTGGATGATATTTCAAGTACCTTTCAACTCTAAAATTCCATTATTGCTTCTGATATTTACCTTCCCGCAATTTTTGTACCAAATTTCCAAGTAAAATGACTTTTGGGGCCTGTGCAACAATGATAGATAGATAGATGGATAGATAGATAAAAATTCTGATTCAGCACCAAAAGTGGTCTGTACTTGTGGGAAATGACTTCTTAATTGTTTCCATCATCTGGAGTATTACACGAGAAAACTTTAAGAGTACCCACTTAGATCACAGGTCTTACTCTTTTCCATCATCCAGCATAAGATATGTAAGAAAATGAGGAACAACAAAATAACAAGATAGAGAGGACTGTGTTAGATATCTATGTATTAATGTGCTTCATGAAGTATTGTTAGATAAATAAAGTTGCAGAGAATAACCTATAATGTAATCCCATTTATATAAGAAGTATAAAGAATTTTCAACATACGTGCCTACTCTGTAAATCTGGTGGGGGAAGTGTAAGTTTGTATAAGCTTAGACAAAAGCATAATTGACTAGATAACAAATTGTTAATATCTGTTTCCAGGGTAGGGTGGTGGGTAAGTGTTTGAGTAGACAGAGTGGGATGGAGGTATGGAAGGAAAGAGATTGTTGGCTTTTTCTGTGTCCACTTATGTGTTCTTTGGCTTGTTTTTAAATTATAGTTTGTATTGAATTGCTTTGTAAACTAAAAAGTGTGTAACACATGGTTGATACCCAAATTTAACTTGTTCTGCTAGCTTTCCAAATAATTGATAACTCAGACAAAGTCCATAGACTGGGCTTCAATGCCTGCCATTCTGGCCCCTCATTGCCTCTGGGTCCTCATCTTCTTTGAATCTCTGCGTCATTCACTCTTTTCTATTAACAGCCACCTGGTCATCCCTGATATTCCTCAGACATGCTAAGCTTGCTCCCACCATGGACCCTTTGCACCGGCTACTTTCTCTTCCTGGAACACTCGTCCTCCGGATGTCCACATGGCCCTTTCCTTCATGTTTTTCAGATTTCTCTGTTCAAATGTCATCTTTTAGGCCACTATATATTATATTTCTCTTTCCTGGTGCTCTTTAACCTGCTTTATTTTACTTAATTTTTCTCCATAGCACTTATTACTGTCTGAGAAACTATATATTTACTTGTCTATTTGCTTACTGTCTGATCTACATACACTACAATGTTTCCCAGTACCCAGAATGATGTCTGGCATACAGAAGACACCAATCAATATAATTAATAAATATAAAGGAAAATAAGGCAAATGTAGTGCATCATCATGGAGCATCCTAGTGCCATTTGGGGCATGCATGCCGACCTACACAGCTGACATGAGTTTTTCCATGGAAGGAACAGAAGCAAAGAGTGCTTAACCCAGATTTTCTTCTGCTCCTAGCTCTCAGCCTCTAGTGACCATTGTGCTCCCAATAACCAGTGACATCACACAAGTTACTCTTCAGATCTTGAAGTATCACCTCTACCCTTTTACTTGATACTACTAAATTTTCTGGGTCAACTGGAAAGAATCAGTCTGAGCAAAATCATGCCTTTAGGTCTGTCTAATCACCTAACAAGTATATTTATTTGATGTCTCCAATTAGGTCTTCTCAATATTGTCTTAACACATCTGATATGAGGCATAGACCAATTCAAGAGGCAAAGTGAACAGTGCATTCTCACCCCTGGATTCTTCATTGAAATATTATATCCCCAGAATTTCCTTGTCAATAGGTAAGAATGCACCATTTGTACTAAGATGCTCTTAGTGGCAAATGAAATAAAACACAACCCATTAGGCTTAAGCAACAGTGGAGATTTATTGGCACTCAGAACTGAATAGTCTCAAGGAAAGGCAAACTTATGGCTGATTGATCCAGTCTCTCAGTCCTGTCTCCAAAGACCCAATTTCTTTCCATCTTTCTGCTAAGAAATCCTCAATATGATCTCCATCCTGACATCTACTCTCCTCATGGTAGTAGGATAATTGCCTGACAAAGTTAAGGATGCAAAAATTTTTGTTCAAGTCCTATAGAAGAGATTCCTGTTGCCCACTGATATATATACACTGATTGGGCCAGCGTGGGGCATACGTCCTCCCCAGAACCAATGGCCATAACTGGTGGAATGTCCTGATTAGGTTAAACCAATCCAAACCCACCCCTAGAGCTGGGGGTAAAGTCAGTTTACTCTAGTCTATTGGTAGAATAGAGGAGAGGAGAAGAGAATCCACCATTGAAATTCAGGATCCTCTGAGGACAACAAATGTCCACTACAGATACTACCACAGGGAAGGGTGTGAGTGCTGAACAGAAATTGCTTGTCTCAACTTTCCCTGGGCTTCAGAAGTCATAGCGGTTTTATTTGGATCCCAAATGTCCAAAATCTCTCTAAAGCATATTAATTGCTTGGAAATCACATGGAATCCAGAGGAATTAAGTCTGAGTTTAAATGCTCTGACTTATCAGTACAGAGGGCTTTTCTGTCAGGAACTTGTCTCTACAAAAAGGCCAAAATGACTACTAGAGAGAAACAGCAATGCCAGAAAAATTTCGATTGCTTTTTTTTTTTCCTCTTGATCCCAGCTTGGAAGCTGGGGAAAAATCCATTAATACAATAAAATTTATACTTCCTTTTGTTAGCAATTCTTCCCCTATTGCAGTATTAGTAACACCTTCTACTCAAAGGGCAACAATATCTATATCCCATTCTTTTATGTGTGGTGTAAACTGTCATTTGAGGAAGTGCTAATAAAGCTCCAAGAATCAAAGACAATGTTTAAAGTAAATTGACAGCATTTAAAATTAAAATTTAGTTTCCTTATTGTGGAGAATTTGAAGCACAGAATAGTACAATGAACTGCCATGTACCCATCACCCAGCTTCAACAATCATCATTTCATGGCCAATCTTGGTTTCAGCCACTTCCCCCTCCCATATTATTTTGAAGAAAATTATACATCATATCACTTCATCTGTAAATATTTCAGTATGTATCTTATGTATCTCTAAAAGGTAATGAATCTTAGGAAAAACATAATATTATCACAGCTTAAAAACTTAACAATAGTTCATAAACAATTATCAAATATTTAGTCAGCATTCACAATTGTCTCATAAATGTCATAACTTTTAAATTTGTTTCTTTGACTCAGCATGCAAATGACATCCGCATAATGCAATTCTTTCATAAGTATTTGAAGTCTCTTCTAAACTATGCATTCTATATCACTTTTTTTTCTTTCTTATAACATTTTTAATTGAAGTAACCAGGTAATATGCCCTACAGATTTTTCCACAGTCTGGATTTGCTGATTGTGTTACTGTGGTATGGTTTAACATATTTCTCTGTCCTGTAAATTGGTAGCTGGATCTAGAAGTTTCATCAGATTCAGGTGTGGAAGGCATTTTGAACCATCAGTCAAGGAAATGTATTCATATATTTTGCCATGTCTTAGAGAGATATATATTCAAAAGTGCCTGGAAAATTCTAACCTCAGAGATGTACCATTTTGTTTACAAACGAAGTGAGTTCACATGGCAGGGTGTTATTTTGAAACTCACACAAGCTAACATTTCCAAGTTGGAGAAAATAAAATGCACAAGGGTGGGTCTACAAGTACAGACACTGTGCTCTCATTTGTACAGATGTAGTCACATTTCTGGATGCTTCATTGATGAACGTACTTTGTCCCATACTCCTGAAAATCCCACATGAACAAAGCAGGCTAAAAATCTGATTCTCCTTCCCTGGTCTGTGTTTTCTTCACTCTCTGTCTTCTGGGACCCTCATCTTTTTCATCCTTATCATAGCTGACATAGCTCCTCTATGAGCAGCAAACTCAATTACAAACAATCTTGAAAGAAACACCCCTTGAACAACATTCGATGCAAATCAATATATATTACCAAACGGAGATATTGGAAAAGATGGTCTCTGTTTGCAGGAGTTCTGTGCTGCTATCTGGGCTGAAGTCACAGAAGTTATAATGACATCATGCTGTCAAATCTTGAACAATGGTGTGCCAAAGTCCAGAATAGGACACAGAACATGAAAGCTTGCTCAGAAATTATTTGATCTGTTTCTCTTATTTTTTCAAAAGCTCAGAGAAGTTAGTAACTTACAATTAAAAGACATGGTCAGGTCTAAAATCCAGTCTTCTCGATTCCAGTTGGTGGCTTTCTGCATTATCTCTCTACTAAAAGGTTAAAGACAGTGCAACTCACCAGCCTAAAATTCAGCTTCATGAGCTGGACTTTAAGGAGTGACCTCTCTGGAACTAGGCGGTGGATGATCTTCCACTGTCCTGCTCTTATATTCACTGGGTCTACTGCTCACTGTTGCTACCTTGGGATGGTGCGAAAAAAATCCTTTCTCTTCCCCTGAGGCTCCAGTATAAGTGAAAATGTCATCTTCTCACTCTTTGCCTCTTATACACTTGCAGGTCTAAGCAATTACCCCTGCACATCATGCGTTTCTCCCCTTCATCACTCAATCCCCTGCTAGATCTAGATTATTCTATCCATGTGTATGGGAACCTCTTCTCCTTGCTCACATCTTATTGCCACTAAAACAATCCTTTACATTATGTGCTTGTATGGAGGGCCTACTTCAGTTATTCAAAATCTTCTAAGGACACTTGTTACCTGTTACATCCAACTGCAAAGTCTTGATCCTGTTTTTCAATGTTGTTCTTCAGTCCAGCCAGTTCTCCCACAGTAACCCCACTCTCTCTTTGCACTCTGGCTTCAACCCGCTAATTTCACTTCTACATCTTCCTCATAGCATTTTTCTCTAACCCTCCTAACAGACTTTGCTGAGTCTACTTGCAGAGAACTAGACCAAGTTTATAAACTAGACCAAGTCCTCTTTTTTTTCTGAGAAATCTTCTCCACTTAATATGAATTCAGACTTCCTTGACACACACCTTCCTGCCAGGAAGTCATGAACATCCCTGTCTCTAGTGCATACATATGGTTTGGTCTCTATATACAAGCTTATCTGGCTAAATTAACATCACTTATAGGAAAATTTTTACTGTGAACAAATTCTCCAACTTTCCTGTAAAATTGCACTCTATTGATAAATATTTATTAAATACTATGTGCAAGGCACTACTCTGAATAATGTATTCATACCAACGTAGAAAACACAATCTTTGCCTTAAGACTGTTATATTCTAGTTGATACAACAAAATATGCACATTTGTAAAGATGGCTAAAAACCAAAAAGAAATAATTGCAAATGAAAAATTATTAATAGTCAGAGAGTAACTACTATAGGGAATTCAGAAGATAGAGTTTTTAATGGCAGAGAGGGAATGCCTATTAGCCAGGGTGTGACCACAGAGTGCAAATTATTAGCAGATATGGGCCACTTTCAATCTTTAGTGTATGTCTTAGTCCATTTGGGCTGATATTATAAAAATGCCTTAAGCTGGGTGGTTTATAAAAAACAGAAATTTATTTTTCACAGTTGGAGGCTGGGAAGCCCAAAATGTCTGGTGAAGGGCCACTTCTGGTCGTGATGTGTCTGCTTCGTGCTGTGTCCTTATACGGCAAAAGGGGAGAACTAGGTCTCAGGAGTCTCTTTCATAAGGACACTAATCCCATGTATGAGGGCTCTATTCTCATGACCTAATCACCTCCCAAAAGCCCTGCCTCCTATTACCAATACCTAACGGTTAGGATTTCAATCTATGAATTTTACAGGGAACATAAACATTCAGTTCACTATAGTAGACATGTAGAAAGAACCACAACTGCTGACTACAAACATGATGAAGATGATGATAACAATGGTGCTAATAACAATGACATGAAGCAGGTGAGGATATTGGTGGTGCTGACAAATGACAGCGATGACTAACAACAATGAAATATTCTGTACAAAAGAAGCCTTTTAAAAAAAAAAACACCGGCCTGGCTTTGATTTGTATTTGTTGGTGTAAAATATTCTCTCATTTCAATCTACCATCCCAAGACCAATTTTGACAGCAATGCTGTGGTTGATTATTTTTTCTTGCTTTATATCAATGGCTTAATAAATTCATTTTTTCAGTGGAACAGCAGCAAAACTTGTAGACTGATGTTAATTCTATCTTCCTAGAGTCTTGTTAATATACTTTTTTTAGTGAAGGGTAGTTCATGAAGTACAGAGGCCAAGTATAAATAATTGAGTGCTTTCAATGGAGTTTGTTTTCCTTTAGTTGCTGTTGCCCCTATTTCACTCCCATAAGCTTGGCTTCTAGACTGATGATAATACAAGGTAAGATAATAACTTTACCTTCAATTGAAAAAGCAGTGTGCATATATATGCAACCAACATTAAGATTATATTGGCAATGCATTTATACATCTAAACTCACAAGAGCATACACACACACACACACACACACACACACACATACATACACACAAACACTCCACTTACTTTATGAAAGACCCTGCCATTTTACTCTCAAGCTTGGGAAAATTGAAGACACAAAAACAAGCATGTTCTCAGTTCCACTCAGTAGAGGCTCGAGCTAAAATCACGCCTGGAAAGCAAATGCGGTGACCTTTAAAGGAATCGAGAAGAAGCTATTTCCAGCACATTACTAAATGCTATATTTTAAAGGTTCTAACCTTATTTGCTACAAGTGTATAATACCAGGAAACCCTTGTGAGGAAAGGGTCTGCATTCATCACATGGCACAAGTCACTTACAGAAGAGATGGGGAAAGTTATTACTTTCTAACTTGCAGACACCAAAGTTCAACCCGGCTCCTTTTGTGGTTTGCTGTATTAAATAAGGTTCAGGGATCACTTGAAGAATTACAGGCTTCTTGACCTAACAAAAATATAAAGTTTTCTGCAAATAACAACAGCTATATCGTCATGCAGAACAATTTATGACACAAACATACACACACACACACACACACACACACACACACACCACCTTTTACAGTTCACACCAGCTGGCAAAACTGCCCTTGATGTATCCATGACACTAACTTTATTTACTCCTCTAGGTGATTAATAGTAGCAATTGATCTATAAGACCCAGCATCAAAATAAAGAATGGGTAGGTTGAAGCAAATTTCTCATTGAAAAAAACTCTAAATGAAAAAAAAGAAAAGAAAAAAACTCTATAGTACAGTGTTTGAAGCT
>NW_012147986.1:5365346-5366658 GCF_000956105.1 Propithecus coquereli | reverse complement strand
GTGTGTCGGGCAGATTGGGGAGGCGGCCTTGAAGGAATAGCACCAAAGAGTTATAAAAATATTATAGTCTTTAATATGATTTAATCTGGCTTAATCACTCAATGTTAAATATTTTATAAAATTGAGAATTTTGAGCATGTGGGCACTGCTGAAATCTAAGCCATTATTTGACAATTTCAAATTTTCCATAGCAACTTCTTTCATGCAAGACCTCAAATTATTCTGTTGACTGCTCCAACACATTAAGACAAAATAATATGGACCCTCATCCTCAGAAGTAAAATGAAGTTGAGTAGCTATGAAAAAAATAGCTTCTGGAGTGGCATATACTCATATATAAGTTCTACCTATGTTGTGCTCTTGCCCAGAGCACACACAAAGACATTGTTAAGAAAATTAATTGGCTGCTCAACTAGTTGTTTGTATCACATAATTCAACCTAATTGTTTCTATCAAACCAACCAGTTATTTCTGAACTGTTTCTGCATCTCCAAATAACGTAAGCTCTAGGAGGGCATCCATAGTTTCCTGGGTTAGTTCCTGGAGGATGATCCTCAGTAAATACTTGCTGAGTATTTGCCCATTTTTTTTTTTTAAAGAATAGGAACTATATTTAAGTCATGGGGTTGCTATATCTGCTACCATAATTAATATAATCAATACAAAAGATCTGAGAATCTTCCATTGCTAACAATTCCCAACTCCCCAGCTATGATGACCTACATTTCATTGGTTGATTTATCAGGGCCAGAGCTAGATTGTGCACAGCACAACGCCAAGGGGTGCCCTTCTTACAGATGGTGATGGCAATGGGAACTGTGGCCCCTGGAGTTAGGTATGGTGGCAGCCCTACCTCGTTTCACTGATTATCATCAACAATCCTTGAGAAATGCTGTGTGACCAATGTTTACTTCTAAGTTAAAGAGAATTGAGATGAATTATTCTTTGAATGTGCTTTGAGAATTTTACATACTATCTAATTAACTAATTGAAGGTACCTTGCGGTATTACAATTCCGAGAACCCCTGCTATTCACTTCTCTCAGATGGGAATAAAAATCCTGCCCAGGCTTCCTCATTGGGGCTCTGTGCATCTCTAGCCTCTGTTTTCTTATCTGTAAGCTCAGCAGGGCTAAACCCAGACACCTCTATGGACCTCTCACAGTTCTGACGTTGTATAAATTTGTAATAGAAAGAATCCTCAGAACTCAGGCTCATATGATTATCACGTTTAGCATCACAGGCCCAACTCACACTGTAAATAAAATTTTTGTGTACTTTATTCAACAAATGTTTAGAGAACACCTTTTATG
>NW_012147986.1:5342724-5364307 GCF_000956105.1 Propithecus coquereli | reverse complement strand
AAAACATGGGATTTTGGCCATACTTCTATATTCTCAACCACATTATATTTTATAGATCGAAAGTGAAGATTTTCAGCATGTCAGCTTCAGTGAATCCTTTTCCTACTGTGATTACATAACCCACATCTATAAAGGAATGAGTTGCCAATTATAGATACAGGATTTATAAATCAGCCAAGTAAATAAAACATCATGTGGGGGCCTATGTAGTCACCTTTATGCTGTCCAGTTCACCTTTATGCTAAACGGAATGGTCAAAACATTAGTAAATAACCCTGGTTATCTAAGAATTTGCTGGCTTCTATGATGTTCTGACTGATTTTTGATTTTTAACGGTGGGCTAGAGAATCCATTTCAAACTAGTTAGCATAAAATCTTTTGTTGCTGTTTATTGGTTTCCATACTTAGAGTTAAAAGACTGAACCTACAAGCAGAAAACAACTACAGAGGCCCAATACAATATGAGTTTTCAGGCTAGAGAGAGTTCAGGATTCTATCCTGGCCAGAAAACAATTGTGTGTGGGTTTTGAAATTTCTTATAAACAAAAGCCCCAGGCAAAAGAAACCTATAAGTGTATTGAGCAATAAACAAAGTCAGACAAGAAAAGGAAACCAGATAGTTAAAGGTGGCATGCAAACTGCACTCAGAAATGAATTCAGTTTCACAAATAAGGATGAGAAAAGCTGAGAAACCCAGCAATACAACGTTAAATCAAGAAGGTACTTAAACCTAAAGATCTTATCAACAGTTCCCTTGTGACCTGGGCCACCTCTGCTCTGAAATGCCCTAGACCTAGGATCTAAGGTCTGTTGCCAGGGGCTGACTTACAACACAATATGCACACCAAAGTGTGTTTTAGGCCACTGCTATTGAGATTCTGCAGAATGAAACAAAAGTATGCAGATCCCCATATTACTGTAAATCAACGTGTTTCTGGAGGAAAATTCCTGTAGGCTGAGACATAATACAATAAATCTGGGGAAGCTCAGGCTTGTTAAGTCCCCCACACTGGCCCATCCTAAATTATCTTGGGTTGTTCAGTCTGGGCATTATTTAGGCTGCCCCACTCTTTGTTCTGCCATCATCTCTAGAGGAAACTCCATACATAAGATGGTTTTATTTAACACAAACTCAATAAAGATAATCAAAACTCACTGTATTAAGAAGACACATGACAAATGTTAGGCTTTCCCTCCTACTCAGCTTTGGCAAAATGGGTCATTGCATTTGCCAAGAAAGATGGGAATGTGGTGTTTTCAGTTGAAACTTTCAGTTCCTAAAACTTCAGTGGAAGGATATGTTTGTTTCTCTATCTATAAATATGTTGGATATTAGCAGGCAGGGCTGTCCAGCAAATATAGCATTTCTATGTTTCAGGTGGATCTCACGCTGACACCCTCACCCTATCTCTATTCTATTATCCTTTATAATAACGACGGTCACTTTTATTGAGTACTTCTAATATGGCAGGCACTGTTCTAAACACTTGAGATAAGAGCACTCACTTAATCTTCCAAATAATCCCTGGCAGTGGGTGCTATTGTTATTCCCATTTTTCCCAGTAGAAAAACCAAAGTGCAGAGAGGCTAAAGGACGTGCCAAGGTCACACAGCCAGTAAGTGATAGAGCTGGAGCTTGAATCCCATTTATCCGTTCTCGGTTATTCACAACTTCACAAAGTTTTGCAAGGATTTTAACATTTATCAAATAAACGTTATCTATTATTTTTTATTATTTAGACTCATATCTTATTGTCACAGCTTGAGCATCCTTAATTCAAAAATCTGAAATGTTCCAAAACCCCAACATTTTTGAGAGCCAACATGACACTCAAAGGAAATGCTCATTGGAGCATTTCAGATTTGGGATATTCAGATTAGGGATGTTGAGCCAGTCAGTATGTATAATGCAAAAAACCCAAAATCAGAAAAAATTCAAAATTCAAAACACTTCTGGTCCCAAGCATTTTAGATAAGGGACACTCAACCTGTATTATGCTCTTTTTTATTAACTAGGTTTTTACATAGTATCTTAAAGATCCTGACTTAAGTATTCATTTGACTCCTTTCTTGGCCTATCTTCTCAAAATACTTTGGAATTGACATGATGCAAATGTATAATATTTAGTCTAGCTGATGAGTAAGCTGTTGTGATGGTTAATTTTATATGTCAATGTGGCTGGGCCATAGTGCTCTGATATTTGGGCAAACGTTATTCTGGATGTTTCTGTAAGAGTGTTTTTCAGATGAGATTAACATTTAAATCAGTGGGCTTTGAGTAAAGTAGACTGGGTAGGTCTCATCCAATCAATCGAAGGTCTCAATAGAATACAGACTGACATCCCTGAGAAAGAAGGAATTCTGCCAGCAGTTGGCCTTTGGACTTGAACTGCAACAGGAGCTTCTCCTAGGGTCCCCACCAGCCCACCCTGCAGATTTTGGACTCAACTAGCCTTCATAACCACATGAGGCATTTCTTTAAATTAAATCTCTCTATATATTTATATGCATCTTATTTGTTCTGTTTCTCTGAAGAGCCTTGACACACCCACTAATTGAAATATCAAATACTAGACTGGCCCCCAGGCAATTTCACCAGCCTATACCAATTTCATCATCCCCCCCCATTCTTCCTGGAACTATGACAGTTGCACAATCCCCCAGTTTTTCCCAAAGGGGCATCCTCTGAAGTCTCTTTTGTTTGCTCTCACTCCTTAAGGGCTCAGTTTGCCTGCAGAGAACTTCAGGCTGCCCTCTAAACACACACGGAAACATCAGCAGTGTGACCAGACTGCGCAAGGGATGACCCTGGTGCTTCTGGGAACAAGCCCACACAGCAGGTGAGGAGGGCGGCTTAGCCTGGTCTCCTTCCCCACAGCTGACAGCAGCCCTCCCATCTGAAAACTGAGATGTGATGGATTAAATATCATGCCAGAGATTTTATGCCTAATTATTTAAATTCCCTAAGGCTAATCTTTAAGAAAACAGTAGAAAAATAGTATCAATAGCTTGCAAAAGATAACTCTCACTCCATCAAAGGCAAGTGTAGCATTTCACCCAGTTCTGCTTATTAATGCCCTAGTGAGGACTTCCTTTTTGTATGTTAAAGACTTCTCATGGTATGGAATGATGTGTTGTGTTATAAACAGCTGGTGGGTGGTTTAATATAGTCAAAGGTGAGCGGATTCCCCCCTTCCATTTTCTCACTATTGTCATGTTAAAAAAACAAACAAAAAAACCCCCAAAAACTACACCCTCCAGAAAGCCCAAGATATAAACCAATATGTTTGCCTTTCAATTAAAGGCCTCAGGCTGTCAACTTGAGTACAACACCCAGACATCAATGAGAAGATTTTTCTAAGAACTGTGAAATGCGAGACTGGTTGAGAGATTCATACAACTGAGTGATTCATGAGTGTTTCTTACAGGAATCCTGTTAATGAGTTTTAATGTCCCTGACAGCTCAGATGGTTCAGGGCTGAAGCTCAGTCTACACGTTGTCACCGTGAGCATGTCTTTTTTTTCCTGAAATCTTAATCCACCAAGACATATTTGAGGTTTAACAATCAAAATATTCACATGGATTCAAATGTTCCTTTAAAAAAAAAAGTCCTGGACAACAGAACTATGAAAATGGCACCCCAGGTATAGTCCAAACTTCTTTTTGACATATAATTTGAAAAATAAAGAGATAAGTATTATAACTCACTTCAGGGAAAAAGAAAATGTTAATTGTTTATTAAAATGCATTTATGGAGCAAAAGCTACACATTTACTGGGTGTGTCGGGCAGATTGGGGAGGCGGCCTTGAAGGAATAGCACCAAAGAGTTATAAAAATATTATAGTCTTTAATATGATTTAATCTGGCTTAATCACTCAATGTTAAATATTTTATAAAATTGAGAATTTTGAGCATGTGGGCACTGCTGAAATCTAAGCCATTATTTGACAATTTCAAATTTTCCATAGCAACTTCTTTCATGCAAGACCTCAAATTATTCTGTTGACTGCTCCAACACATTAAGACAAAATAATATGGACCCTCATCCTCAGAAGTAAAATGAAGTTGAGTAGCTATGAAAAAAATAGCTTCTGGAGTGGCATATACTCATATATGTTCTACCTATGTTGTGCTCTTGCCCAGAGCACACACAAAGACATTGTTAAGAAAATTAATTGGCTGCTCAACTAGTTGTTTGTATCACATAATTCAACCTAATTGTTTCTATCAAACCAACCAGTTATTTCTGAACTGTTTCTGCATCTCCAAATAACGTAAGCTCTAGGAGGGCATCCATAGTTTCCTGGGTTAGTTCCTGGAGGATGATCCTCAGTAAATACTTGCTGAGTATTTGCCCATTTTTTTTTTTTAAAGAATAGGAACTATATTTAAGTCATGGGGTTGCTATATCTGCTGCCATAATTAATATAATCAATACAAAAGATCTGAGAATCTTGCATTGCTAACAATTCCCAGCTCCCCAGCTATGATGACCTACATTTCATTGGTTGATTTATCAGGGCCAGAGCTAGATTGTGCACAGCACAACGCCAAGGGGTGCCCTTCTTACAGATGGTGATGGCAATGGGAACTGTGGCCCCTGGAGTTAGGTATGGTGGCAGCCCTACCTCGTTTCACTGATTATCATCAACAATCCTTGAGAAATGCTGTGTGACCAATGTTTACTTCTAAGTTAAAGAGAATTGAGATGAATTATTCTTTGAATGTGCTTTGAGAATTTTACATACTATCTAATTAACTAATTGAAGGTACCTTGCGGTATTACAATTCCGAGAACCCCTGCTATTCACTTCTCTCAGATGGGAATAAAAATCCTGCCCAGGCTTCCTCATTGGGGCTCTGTGCATCTCTAGCCTCTGTTTTCTTATCTGTAAGCTCAGCAGGGCTAAACCCAGACACCTCTATGGACCTCTCACAGTTCTGACGTTGTATAAATTTGTAATAGAAAGAATCCTCAGAACTCAGGCTCATATGATTATCACGTTTAGCATCACAGGCCCAACTCACACTGTAAATAAAATTTTTGTGTACTTTATTCAACAAATGTTTAGAGAACACCTTTTATGCCACTAGCCACCCAGAAGAGGATAGATATGTCTGATCATCCCCATCAATAATAATTGACAAATATTACTTAATGTAGTGTCAGCATACATTAAATACTTACTTTGCACCAGCCACTCTTCTAAGATATTATGTATCTTATTAAACCTCACAACAATCCAGTAAGGTAGGTACAGACAAGGAAACTGAGGCACAGAGAGGGTACACCCGCCACGAGTGAGTGGAGGAGCTGAGATTCAAATACATGCAGTACAACTCCAGAGTCCTCACTCTTAACCACTATACCATAATAAAGCCTTACAAACAAATTACAAAAGAAAACAAAGAATGTGAAGAGTTACTTAGTGTCTTCACTGCTTACATGGATTTAACTTGTGAACAGAAGCAAAGGCATTATCTACATAACCTAAAGTAGGTTTGGTGGCAGAAATTGGGATTAAAAACAACAACAATGACAAAAACGAAGGCCTCCATCTCTTTATATATTCATTTGTGTTAATATTATTATGTTGGTTTAAAGGGAACAGATTGAGGAATTTAACCTTGACCCAGTGTGAGTTACTTACGATGTGGGGTTGCTCCAAATAACCCAAATAAAGGCCCAAGTTCCGCTTCCTTCCTTCTGTGTATTAAGTGGGAAAAGTCCGCTCTAACCCTCACAGGCCTTTTCTTCTTCGCTCCAGCAGTACTGACTGTGCCCTACAGAGGTTAGCACTCTGGAGAGATGCTGTAGCATTGTGGTTGTGACGTTGAGCTCTGGAGCGCCTCCAGCTGTGAACTTTGGGAGTATTACGTGCGGGTCCTGGCTCCCCTGGAAGAGTGGTCTTGCCAAGATGCGCAGTCACACCACCTGTAGGTTCCTTATCTGAGTAATGGGGAGAAAAATAGCACCCCCCTAACAGGATTGCAATAAAAATGAGATGATACATTTAAAGATGACACTAAGTCTTGGCGCATAGCAAACACTCAAAAACAGATTGGCTGTCAGTATTACATAATGCCACTCCATACTAGTCAATAATGTCTCCTAATTAGACTGTATGCCTAAAGGGAGGGTTTCTGAGACTCCTACTTTTCAGTATTCACCTTTGTGCTTAGTATGTATGATTGTCAATAACTACACATAGACCGACTGATTGGCAAATCAGGCAAAAGCTGAGAGCTAAGTTCTCTACACAGAACCTCCCTACCCCCTGCCAAA
Source organism: Propithecus coquereli (assembly GCF_000956105.1). Lineage (NCBI taxonomy): Eukaryota > Metazoa > Chordata > Mammalia > Primates > Indriidae > Propithecus > Propithecus coquereli. Next base: position 5,358,019 of record NW_012147986.1, on the reverse strand, counting down.
GGAAAAAAAAAAAAGAGAGAGAGAAAGAAAGCAAATGAGTAGATTACCATTTGGTCTTTTGATCATTCTATTGCAATCCATGTGATCAGATTTCTTCTCTTTTATAAATCACAGGAATAATTTCAGGAAGTCTCAGACATCCTCATCTAAGGTTAAATATTTAAAACAGAGCTGTGTAGAAGCACTGAAAATATCCAGACAAACATATGTTGGAAACCTTTCATGAAGCCCCACCACAGTACGATGAGCCAAGGATGGCTGGAGCGGTCCTCCAGCTGTGCCCTCGGGGCACGCGCACCCATTTGTCAGGGGCTGTCCATCTTGTGCACAGCTTGCAGGCCTCTTCTCAAGAATGAGGTCACCACAGAGCCCACACGGGCAGGCGGGCAGCAGAATAGGATCTGTCTGGGTGCAGATGTGGGAGGAATTAGGACTAACAGCCATAATGGAAACAGGAAACGAGAGTCAGGTCAGCCCAACTGCGTAATTGTTGAAAAAGCAAAACTTCGCCATGTGGTATAATGTTCATGCTCTGTAATGTTTATCACCTATCAGCCAACGATACCGATAGGTTGGACTGTCATCATGAAACAAAAATTCCTCAAAGGTGTCCAGCACCTTTTCAACCCCGGACAGCCTTCCTAAGTTTCTTGCTGTTCCCTGAGTCAACATATCATTAGCTCTAAAGGGTTATCTCATTCAAACGCTTCGATTACAAAATCTTCCTTTTTCCCCTACCGTGTAGAGTCATTACAATGAATTTCACAAGGCCTTTGAGGAGTAGAAGGGCCTCACTGATATACAGAACAGGCAAGAAAAAAATGGATTCAGTGGTAGTAAACAAGCAAGCCCCTTTCCTTTCAGTACAAACAGGCACGTATGTTCATAGCATGTACACATTCACAAGCTCACATATATACAAGTCTGAGCACAACACATGCTTAGTGTTTCTGCCCTTTAAGTGTGAAGTTATTTTGGGAAAATTGTTGCTAAGTCTCTGGGCTAAGAGAGCAGCAAATCATTAATCTCTCAAGATGGTTAGCTTATGCTTGCTGCTGTGATGCTATTGACTTCACCCTCCAAGAGAACATCCAAGGCTGTCTGCTGACCTGAAAACTTTGTTTGAACACTGCCACGCTACCCTTGACCTCACAGGGACCTTGATGTCTATTTGGCTGATGATAAAAGTGATGCACAGCTAAGACATGTGGTCTGACGAAATTACCAGCACCCGGCCCTGCTAAATTTTTAAAAGCTATCTATAATGTTACACTCTTCCTTAAAAATCCATTCTTTTACTCTTTAACATACACCAGCACATTTAAAGCTTGAGAAGAATCCTACACAAAACTTTTTTTTAATCCTGCAAACTCTCTGTGATCATCCCACTTTCTGAAAGCTTTAAAGTCTATGCGTCATATCACCTAATTGTAAAACATCTACTTTTCTCTCATTGTTTCACATACATTAGGCCTGTTTTCCTAAATGAAGTGGACCCAGAAAGAGGTGAAACTTAGGGAAAGTGTTTAAGAGAAATGCTATTTGTTCTTAATTTGCTATTTTAAAATAAGTTTGGGAAGGAAGATAGGGCCTGCTGAGTTGATTAACTGGTAATTAACTGGTTATACATTAATGTGTATCAGAATTAAGTAGAATGTTCCAGGTTTCATCTTATCTTTCAAATAGACAGATATTCAGATTAGAAAGGAGAGTATGGACAAGCTTAGGTAAGGAAAAGCAGAGCCTAAGCCAAGAGAGAAAATTGTAAGACTAGCAAGCTAGGAGGAATGAATTAAATCCTGTGGCTCAGAAGAAATTATGCATTGAAGATAAAATTACCAAACTCTTTAGGAAACCACAATGCATTGAGGTTATCTTAGAAAAGAAGAGGACTAAAGAGTTTATCTGACTACTAACTCAATACAGTCTATTATTCAATAATTCATTGACAAATATATGTCAAGAACTTACTAGTGTCAGGAAGTATCTAGCATATGTCCGGAATTGTTTTAAGTATCGTTATGGAGAAAACAAGACAGATAAAGTTTCTACTCTGATGGAGCTGACATTCTAGGGGTAGAAACAGAAATTAAACGAATGAACAGATAAACTTGTAGTAGCAGCGGGTGATGAGTGTCAGGAAGGAAAAGAAAGCAGAGTAAGGAAAGAGTGGAATGTGACCCTGGAAAGATGAGGGGGTTGTGTTTTTGATAGAATCATCACGTATGGACTTTCTGAGTAGGTGACATCTGAGCATAAATGAATTGAGGGAACAACCAAGCACAGATAGAGAGAAGAACGTTCCAGGCATAAGAAATAGCATGTACAAGAGCCCTGAGTAGGGAAGGAAGTTGGTGTGTTCAAGAAAAAGAAAGATGATGGATATGGTCATTTGCTTAGCTGGGGCACCCTTTTCACTATCTATATGTGTTCCATAACATCATGTTATACACCATAAATATACACACTAAAAACTTATTTAAAAAAAGAAGGAAGCCCCAGGTGGCTGGAGCAGAGGAAAGAAGTGAAGAGTGAGGTGGGATAGGGAGGGAGAGGCAGGATCGTGGAGGTCCTTGAAGGAGGGTCAGGAAGACAGGATATTGTCTGAATGTGAGTTGTAGGATCCTAAAGATTTTTGAGTAGGAAAGTGTCATACTCTGATTACAATTTAAGAAGATTGCTGTATCTGCTGTGTGGAAGATATACTAAATAAGATTCCAGAGAGGAAATGCTGAGACGAGCTCAGAGGCTATGCCATCGGCCCAGGAGACAGACGAAGGTGATTTGGTCTGGGGTGGTGTGGAGATGATGACGCCATTTGAAGGAAGAGCAGATGGGACGTGACGATGGATTGCTTAATGGCAAGGGGTCAAGACTGTTATCCAGGTGTTGGCTGAAGCAATCAGATGAATCATGGGGCTGTTAACTAAGATGGAAAAGATTGGTGGAGGAGCAAAACTGGGAGCAGGGTGGAGAATCAAAAGTTGCGTGAGAATTGAGACTAGTAACTATGCAGTGCAATTGCTTAAAAAGCTAATCAGAATTTTTACTATATTAATAGAAGAATAATATCCAGATCATATGACTCAATACACTCTCTTTATTGTATCCTATTTGGACCACAGCCTAACCACTCTGCTCAGTACTGGACAACACTTTTTGTCCCAGCATTCAGACCTGGCTAATAAGACCTTTTAAATAGTTGTTAGATTTTTAAAATTATTTTGTATTTTGTGAAGTGGTGGTGATAAGAGGACAACATAGAACTCTAGTAAGTCACTTGGTAAATCTTCTGCTCCTCAAAAAGACTGGCTAGAGAAACCACCTCGTGGAGTGAGAAAAGGACAGACATCCCAGTTAGACACACTTGCCAGTGATCTTGAACAATTGCTTTTCAAATGATTGCTATAAGAATAAAATGAGATAGTTCATGTAAAGCACCTAGCAGAGTGCCTGGACCTTAATAAATGGTTGCTGTTATTTTATCACTATAATTATTCATTGATGTTAAATCATTTCCCTATGTTGCACTGTCTGATCTTTGGTGTAAGAGTCTCTGGGAAGATAGTGTGCGGGCTTTTCCAGAGCCTTCCTTCCATAATGTTTAGAGCACAGTGCTGAGGCTCCCTGAGGTATCATCTATAAAACAAGACAGTAGGATGACCTTTAGACTCTTCCAGCTCTCATAGCCAAAGTTTCTATGAGATTTACAACCACAGAGAATATTCAAAAAAAAAAAAATGCGAAAGCTCCGAAATTGAAATTAATAAGAAATTTTAGTAAAAGTGCTTGACTATGATATAAGCATATGTAAATAAGTAACTTTTCTTTATACTAGTTAGAAAACATCATGAAAAAATATGACATTTATAAAAGCAAAATACTTAAAAGTCATTCTAACAAGACATGCAAGAGACCTATGTAAAGAAAACTTCAAATAGTTCCTGAAAATTATCAACTAATTATTGAATAATTGGAGACATAATGTTCTCAGATAGCAAAACTAAATGTTGTCATCATGTTATTAATTATTGACAAATTGACTTGTTTGCTTAAAGCACATCCAATAAAACCCCCAACAATATTTTTTCTCTCTTTTGGCATGATTGAAAAAAAATGTTTCAAAAGTTCATATAGAAAAATAGTTAAATATATTGTGAAAGAAAATAAAAATGAGAAAAGACTGTATACAATACCAAAGACTTTATATTTCACTATAAGCACAAACTAAGTTCTCAATGTACCCAAGAGCTAAATGTAAAGGCCAAACTTTAAAAACTAGGAAAAAGCTGGGGAGCGTATAAATGTCTATCATCTCTCTAGGAGAGAAGTACCTAAAAAAAGAAAGAAAGAAAGAAAGCAAACAAACCCATGGGAATACGGATTATTTAAACACATAAAAGTTTACATTATTTGTCAATTAAAATAATATAAACTAAATTAAAATGTATAAACCAGAAGAATATTGGCAAGAATATGGCAGAGATTTAATATTCAAGATATAAAAAGCTCATATAAAACTTATCTTAGTCCAGGTGTCTTAGAAGCAGATGAAAAGACAGGATTACAAGTGGAAGAAGTTTATTGGTGTTATTCCTGGGGCTGCATAGCAAAATATCACAAACTGAGTGACTTAAACAATAGCAATCTGTTATCTCACAGATCTGGAGGCCAGAAATCAGAAATCAAGGCAGAATTGTTTCCTCCTGGGGGCTGTGAGGGAGGATCTGTTTCATATCTTTCCCCCAACTTCTGGTGGTCACTATCTTTGTAGATGGTGCTGTCCCTGTATCTTCACTTGGACTTCCCTTTGTAAGAACCTGTCTCTCCACACAGTGTCCTTTACTGCATATGAGGACCTCTGCCATCATTGGATTAGGGGCAAATGCTTCTCCAGTGCGGCCTCATTTTAACTAATTACAACTGCAAAAACCCTGTTTCCACATAAGGCCACATTTTGAGGTATTGGGAGTAGAACTTCAATACATGGGTTTTGCAGGGACACAGTTCAACTCAAAACGTTAGCGGAAACACGTGTGTGAAAGGAAACGCGAGCGCCAGGCAGACTGAGAGAGCTGTCAGAGCTGGGAAGGTTGCAGATTGTCTTATGGCCTAAAGACATGTCAGAAAGACAAAGTTGGCTGACAAAGAAGTTCTGTGTCTTCTAAGAATGGGCATGGTTTTGCGTCCCCACCACACTCAGTCATTGGTGGGAGACAGAGCGTCAGTGGTGATGCTTGGGCATAAACAGGGCAGTGGCATTCAAAGTGCTGCCGTTGGAGCCCTCAGTCAATGCCATTCCTACAGCAGGCGGTCTGGGAGGTGCCTTCTCATGGCTGCCACAATACTGTAAAAGGTAAATGGATAGAGAGTGATTTACAATAAAGGAAATACGAAAAATTCAGCTTCACTGGCACTCACAAAAGTGCACTATAAGGCAACATACCATATCTTGGTTTATACAATTATCAAGGTAAGGGTTTTTCTTTAAAATTGGGTTATTCAACACTGATGATGGTGAGGGCAATAAGATGTTATTAATGTAAATTGGTACAACCATTCTGGAATGCAAGTTGGCAAAAATGTGTCATAAAATAACTGTATGCTTGCACCTAGCAATTCATTATTTAGGAACCTATCCTAGGAAATAGTCAGAAATGCATACAAAGAGATATACACAAAGATGATCATTATAGTATTTATAATAAAATTGATACAACCAAAAAGAAATCACAAGGAAATCTAAAGTAAATATTAATGCATTTACTTAATGGGATAAGACAAAGCCATCAAAAATTATACTTCTGAACAGATTATAATGTTAGGAAACACTTAGGATAAAATAAATTAATGAAGATAATTTGTAATTTGAACTCAACTATGTGAAAAATGTACAAGCATAGAAAAATAACTGGAAGGAACCATGTCAACATGTGTAACAGTGATTATTCCTGGACTGTAGGGAGATTTTGCATGATTCATCTTTTCTTCTGTTTTCTTCTCTATATTTTCCAAAATGAGCTTGAAAATCAACTATTTATTCACGTTAAAAATGGCGGCTTTTCCACAGGTGGGAAAAAGGTAAGAATGAGCCAATGGCAGGAGGTTCATGTGATCATGACAAAACTTAGGGAATCTGAACCTCCCACTTTCTCAGTGATGTGGGAGTCAAAGTGAAAGGGGCAATAACCAGATAACTGAACTTGCCTTCAAGATTTCCCATGATTCATGAACTCCTCAGTCACCATACGCAATACGACCACAAGGTAGCTAAAGCAATCGGCTCAACCCTGTTCTCCATGACCACCTCCCACTTGACATCTAAGCCAAAAGAAAGTGACAATCCACTTTCAATAAGTCACTCTGAATCCCAGAAGACAAAAGTGTCCTCTCACTGGAGAAAAAATACCTAAATGCACTATGACAGACCCCAAGACATCATTTCCTTTCCTGTTTCCCGGGGCTCACTTAACTACTATGTGATCCTCTCCTGCTCACCCACTTCCCTGTTCTCAGGGAGAGGTGGGGGCGCTGGGAAGTGAGGTATTGCTCACATATCTCCTCCTCCCCAGTCCCTACACTTTAGACTTCATATCTACCCTCAAGCAAAGCCACACTTCTCGTCCTTCTGAGGACATTCACAGCACCAAAGCCATACCCTCGGTGAAGAAATAGCATGTCTGCTTAGCTTAGTGACCTTCCTTTTTAGTGGTTGGTTAGCTATTGCCACAATTTTAATAATCCTGCTTCTCAGAATACACAGTTCAAAGAAGATGCTATATTTTGCAAATCAGGCAAATGGAGAGTGAAACTCAAACTCTTTCCTTTTTGTTTTTTTAACTCTCTTTGATTTATCTGAAGAGTGAAACTCTTTTCTTTCCTTCCTTTTCCCAACCAAGAAGAAAATCATTAGAAATAGATACAAGATATTTCTTGCAAAATGTCCAGTCTAATTTTCAACAAAAATTGTTCAGAAGACTTTTCATGCATGTAACATGGAAGAACCTAATTTATGTTCAATTTTGGAGAAAAAAGAGTGGAAAGAGAAGGGGAAATTTACCATCCCACGAACAATAGCTTGTAAACAAGTTTTAAAATTCTTGTGTTGTTACGGTGGCTTGCCTGTGAAACTCCACTTTCAAATGTCTCCTGACCACAATGCTCATCCAATTTCCCACCACATCCCTCCAACTCATTACAGCTTGTCAAGACATCTCTGCTTTTAAGTACTCCCCTCTCCCTGGAGTGTCATTTCATTGTTCCTTGGATTTGACAATAGTACCTTAGTTTGTCCTGTCAACCTTTTCCCTGGGAGGCAGTCGGCACATTTTAGAGGATGTTGCAGCACTGAAGGGGAAAAAATCCCTTCCTGACGTCTGTTCTGAATCTGTCTGTGTTCTATTCCACGTATATCTCTCCTTTGTTCTGTCCTCTGAGTCAGACGGAAAGCAATCATCCTGCCTGAGATGTATCTATAGCCAAGGCTCCATGTAAATTACAGAGAGAGATGACAAATTTCATGGCCTGGTTATGGTAAAATTGGCAAATTTCACAGTTTGTCATGGATTAATAGAAAGGGGAAACAAACACAAATGAAGTCATCCCAATTGTTAGAAATAATTCCAGAGTGACTATTTGATGAATTTAAACAATGGGATGGAATGCAGGCCGTTCAACACGCAACCCATGATTTTAAATTTAATAAAGGACCTTGTAGTTTTATACCCAAACACTCTCATGCTGAAGGTTGAATCCAAACACACTTCCACTTCAGCCTGAGTCCATAATGAGCAAGCCCCAAATCTCAAAAACTTGAGTTTCCCCTCCTTTGCAGAAAATTATAAAGTATCCATGAAATGTTTTCATGATGAACCATGGACTGCAGATTTTTAGGGTCATTGGTGACATCATGATAGATGAGAAGATTTATCTACATGTTTGAAAATGTTACACAGCTCAGTCAATCCACCTGGAAAATATCTTTAAAAGATTAAGGAACTGAACCCATCTTCATAGTTCATTCTCTTTAGTTCTAGTTTCAACTTTATTCCCCCTCTTTACTCATTCTCAGTTACTACTGCAACCTTGTGAAAAACCTGTTGACCAGGGCTTCATTCACCATGGGATTTTGAATAGGGTCTTAAGAAAGAATTGGGTAATCCATCATCATCTCTTTAAACTCAGATTCTATAGCCAGTGCTTTAAGCCTAGCATTCCTGCAGCTTTGGTAACTGTTTCTCCACATTGTCTAAAATCCTTCAAAAGAATTCCTCATTGTTTCAGAGCCTGAGCAGTGTTTTTGCACTGTGCCTCATTTCCGTGTCTCTATTTTGCTTATGATCCATGTATTCCTTATGTCTTTATATCACATTCATGTCTAGGGTATGAATGAAACAAATTACGAGATTATAGCAGAATTACATATAGCCAGATGATTCATTAGAGCTGATATTTTCAGATTGCCTGATACTTGTCAATCCAATCAAGTTGACTGTAAAAATTTAGTCTGAATAATTCCTTTAACCACTTTGGCTTCTTCTACAAAAATGAAGACCCTCTAAGGAGAATGTAGATACTAACATATATGTGCAGGGAAGTAGAGGTAGGAAGATAAAGTAAATGGTGACATTAGATGACTTCAAGCACAAAAGATTTAAGGACTGCCCAAAACTCTGTGGTGGAATAGGCACAGAACATTCTGAGGGGGTTATATAAGAGAACTACTATTCTAATTCCCTAACAAACAAGGCATATTTCATTTTTCATCTTTGCATCATAATATAGAATACTATATTAGAAGCAATCATATTTGGTTTGTTGTCAGCATTGAAAATCATGACTAACTCATCTGGAAATTTAAAATAAACAGCAAAGGGTGGTCCAATAATGATGCCTCCTTTTTTACTCTGGGGAGGATTTTAAAGTATATGGAAAGGAAGACAACAAAGTGACTTTTGCTTTCCCTTCAACCCCTTCAATGCTTACATAACAGTCTGTCCCACACTCTCATCTTTTTTATATGTCACCTTGTAATGTTCCTGTGTGAGTATCTTACTTACACAACTAGACCGTAAGTTCCTTTAGGGTAGAGCCTTTATCTTCTTTTAATCCAGCCCTGGAGGACTGAGAACAATTCAGGAGCGTAAGTTCTAGCTGGCTTGAGAGACACTCCTCAAGCCCACGTCAAGTCCATCAGCTGCACAGCTTGCTAATTTAACCATAGTCATTTGCAACAGGTCTTCCTAAATCATTGCTAAGGACTCAAGTCTCCAGAGCCCCATGGAACATCCCCACTTAATATTCCCAGCACTGCCATAGAAAACAGTTTCATATGCAAATATAGCCACTCAGCTTTCAGATCATAGAAGCTCCGCATTATGGAAAGGCTGCTGGAACACCTGGAGTCCCATCAAGTTCCAAATATCACCGTCAGTAAAGAGTGAGCTCAACCTGGAGTGCGAGGATGAAGGCACTAGCCTTTGGCTGTGCCCCTGTTGCATGTTGCTGATGGAATCTGAAGAGTATAGTCATTTTCTCTGACTTAGTCTGTAACAAATGATAGAGGTTCTGGCAAATAAGGCAGAACTTAAATCTGAACCTGTTTTAAGGCCACAGAGTTTTGTAAGTTTAGTGGTACTTGGAAAAGGATACAGCATAGATTCTAATTCTGAATTTCATCTTCCATTTTTCCTCATTGTTTGTCTTTCCACAAATATTGTCTTAATCCTCATTCCTTGAAAAGAAGATTGCAATTTTCTGCTGGGGGAGAGGGTTAGGGGAGGAGGAGCAATATCATGAAGCCAGTCTAGAGGAAGGAAATTTTTTTCCAAAAATCAGAAGCTGACAAAAGCTGAGAGTTGGGTGCAAAGCTGAAACCTAAGGAACCCAAAGCCATCCTCAATGCAGTGGCTAAAGCCAAGGGAGCCAGTGCAGAAATGAAAAGCAGAGATCCAGAACTAGAAGCTAAACCCCTGATGGATCAAAAGTGATAAATCTAATACCAGTGGGCTATAATCTAAACAGTGATCATTTATATTAATATTTGTTTGCTCTCATATAGCAGTTTAAATGAGATGCTTAAAGTAATAAAGTTTAAAGAACAAAGGAAAAGTTGTACATTGCTTGTTTTCTTCATCTCATGGAAAAATGTTAGTGCCTCCTAAACTTACACAGTGGAAAATTCAGACCCAATTTGGATATTCTTGAAGTGGGGGGCTGGCTTCCTTGACGTCTCTTCTTGATCCTCTCCAGTGGACCAAGTTTGGGAAACAGCCCTATATCTTTTTTCACCTACATCCTTGGGGTCCTCTTTTTGGGTTTCATGGCTGCACGAGGGGCAGGGCACGTGTTACTAGGCTGGGTGCAGGTGGAAGTGGTAAACATGTGGTTGACACTCTTAAATGGAGGTTATTAAAATTGAAAGTTGATACAGGAAGACTGAGAAAATAGCCAAAGGTCTCTTACAGTTTCTTCCTCCTCTGCCCAACACCTGCCAGGGGAATCTCATCTCACATTGCTCTTCAGTTGATGGATCTTCTGAACTGACCTAAAACATCTCTAGGTATTCTGCTGCCAGAGCCACGGTGGCAATCAGAGTACTGGTTAGTGGTTGACAGCATAAGCTATGAGATTAAATTAATTTGCTTCTAGTAGGGCAGACCTGGGTTTGCCATTTACTTGCTGTGGTGCTTTGAGCAAACTATTTAATCTCTTTAAGGCTAAGGCTCCTAATTTGGCAAATGGGTATTCTTTAAGACGTATATATTAGTCAGGTAATTAAGGCTGGCTGCTATGATGATGATGATGCCTCTCAGTTTCTTAACCCAACAACTGTTCATTTTTCACTGGTGTAGTTCAGCCAGCTCTGCACCAGACAAGACCCAGAAGTCCAGGCTGTACCCAGTAAATAGTTCTGATTTGCAGCCCTCTATTGGATCCTCTCCATATGCCCAGGAAAAGAGGAAAACAAGACAGCAGAGACCCTTGTGGAAGATTTTAGAGGCCAGGAATCTGTTTCTGTTGAAATCCCATTGACCACAACGAATTAGGCTCAGTGGGGCTGAACAATATGCCCAGGAAGAGGAGGGGAAGTACAGAGATTAATGAACACCATCATGATCTGCCCTAGTCACTGTAAAAGCATTTCATCTGGCCATTGCCTGGGATTTGTGAAACTGGCTGTGGAGGGTCTTGAACACTCAACACCAGGATATGGACCAGTGGGCCAAGGGCTATAGTGGAGATAAGGAGGAAACTTCTTTGTAGATGGGGAACTGGCAATGGATGAATAAAGCCATTTTAGTGAGCATGCTCACCATTGCCCTCTGCTTCCCTGGATAAGTTAGGGCAGGTATCCCTGCTCAGTCCAATCCGAACTAACGTGACATGAAGCCCAGATGTCTCTGTAAACCTACTTTTTCAAACACTGCAGAGATCACTATAAGTTGGGATAGTCAGGAAAGGCTTCAAAGCAAACAAAGAACTTGACCTAAGTTTTCAAGTAGGCAAAGAACTAGACAATTGATACAAGGATAAAAAGTTTATATGGTGTTATCTATATTTGCCCCATAATTACCAAGGAAGACAACGAAAATTAAAGAAAGGAGGATCATTAAAAATTTTGGTCATAGGATGAAAACAGTATTGATGTAAACAGAAAAGACTAGCTTCTTCTATTCAAAACAATGTAAAAATTTGATAGACAAATTATTTTTCTAAATGATAGCCCTTTCAGTCACAAAGTCTGAACTTTATTTTACAGGTTTCATGTTTGCAGGTAACAGAAGAGTTGGCATGTGTAAAATTGCCTAAAAGCAACCCTGGTCTGCTTTCAGAACTAAGAGTCTCATGATGCAGATGCTTTCTGTGTGAACTGAACAAAGAAAAGGGGAGGAAAGTAAATAGTGTGAGAAAACTAAACCTAGAGGAAAAGAAATACATAGTAGTAATCGGTAGTTCTTCCATGTTTTCTTCTTGGGTACAAGAAGAAAGTAAAGGGCTTTACCACCAAGTTTAGATAAAGTCTGATAGTTTGAGAACTTTTCATGCTAAAGCATCAGTGTCCCATTCCCTAAGGATACTCTATGTGTGTTATAAAAAGGAAATAGAACAGAATTACAGTTCATGCACCTACAGATCTGCATCATTCAAGCGACTCCTTTTCAATTATTAGAGGGTCTGTAGATGAACGAAAGTGTAATTCTGTTAAGTAGCACCTGATAACAGGAAAAAATATGTAGGAGCTGATATTTACATATTACCTAGCTGTTATACTTATTATATTTTACTTCAATTAGCTTTTCCTTTATGTTAAAACATGATTGTAGGCAATGGAATTTAATTAACTTTTATAGGTCTATTCCAACAAATAATGTATCCTATTTTTAATTCATTTCTGAGAGCAGAGGCATTTACCTTTCCCTGTGATATAAGTTATCAATAATGAAAACAACTTATTTTCTCTGAAACCATTTATTCCTCCTGAAATTCCTAATTCTTATAATGTTTTCTCCTCTGCTGGTTATTTATCTTTTGTTTCTCATCCCCACAGCCTGGACCTTCTATACTTTGCTGTGTATTTCTGAGGCTGAAAATGTACAAACTACATTTCCCAGAAACCCTTGCTAGCCGGGCTCTTGTTGCTTTCTATCAGTTGGAGGATCTGTTGGAAGATTAAAAAATGGGAGAAAAGACAGAAACGGAGTTTTTGTTTCTTTGCTTCTGATTTTAATAGCACGGCTGTTGCTAGGGGTTTCTCATGATATGGGGACTGCAGGGGAAGGGGAACTTCAGCCTCTGGAGTCCAGGATGGGCAGCCTCTCATGCACAGTTCTGGTTACAGCCCAGGTGGCACCTCATTGGCAGTTTTAGCAGCAGCAGGTTTAGGCTCCTGGGCCCAGTCCAAGGGTACCAGAAGCTCCCTTTTTACCCATTAGTACAGGTTCAAAACCTTGAGGTCATTCCTAACCATTCTGCCTCTACGTTACAATTTATCAATGATCTTTTTCTTCATAATATGACTCACATATATATATTCTCTCTTTTCCATTCTAATTTATCCTCCCCTGGCTCACTACCCAATAGTTTCATAGTTGGAGGGACCTGAGTTTAAATTTGAGCTCTTCCAATTACTTGCTAATCATAATACTTAGATGGTCTTAAGCATGTTATTTAACGTCTTCAAGACTCAATTTCCTCATCTGTGTTAATAGCAAAGAAAAATTGCTAACAGTTATTGAGCATCTACAACATACCTGGGGTTTTGCAAAACACTCTACATGCCTTCTTTATCTTAATACTTACAACAATCCCATGAGGTATGTGTTATTGTTCTTCTTGTTTTCACAGCTGAGAAAACTGAGTTTAGAAGAGTTAAGTAATTTGCTTTAAGTCTCACTGCTGGTAAATGAAGGAGATGGGAGTTGAACCCAGGTGTCTCTGACTTCAAAGACCATTCCTTAAGCCTATTTAAGGGAGAATCATAACATAGATATTGTAAGGTTATTGTGATGATTAAATGAAATATATAAAGCACTTATCCTAGGTCCAGCACATAATAAGCATTCAATGAATGGTAGATATTATATCTGAAAAGTACTAAAAACTTCTTTATATCTTATGTAATATCACATGTGTTCATCCATAGCCCAGCATATTTTGCTTTGGTCATTTTAATCCAAATAATTGCATGTTTATTCCCATATAAACATATAAAAGAGTTAATGGAAAAACAGGATTTGCTTTAAAGTCATTTTTACTGGAATATATAAGTTCTGTAGACAGACTGACACTAGCATTAAACATACCCTTATATTTCCTTATGTATTAATTTTTTCATGCTCAAATGTATTCTTTTCTCTTTGTATAAGTGCCGTCATAGTTGACACTTACCAAAACTTAGACTTGAATCTTTAACGTGAGAATTTGACATTGAAAGAATAATCGAGACAAGTGGAAATGCCAAGTGCCAGAGGCAGGAGATGGCCAAGGAAGGTCAGAGAGCAGTCCCATTGGAAAGAAAGGGGGGAAATCTCAAAGGCAGATTTTATCCAAGTTTAGGGTTGTTTAGAACACATATCCAGCTAATTCTCTGTTTCAAAATATAGTCAGTAGGGGGAGGAGCCAAGATGGCGGACGATAAAAGCTGCCATTCGAGTGTCTCTGCACAATAGACGAATTTTAGAAGAAAGAGAAAAATTAAGCTAGCAGAGAAACATAGATCAGGTGAGGGTTGAAAGGAAGGGTGCCTGAAACTACTGGAGACTCCACGGGAAGACATTGCGGAGGAGAACTGGAAGGAGAAATGTCCCAAGAGGCTTGGAGACCAGCGACAAGGGTAGGTGGAGTGGTTAACCTCCCCCTCCCTTGCATCTTGGACTGCTGGTGGGCTCCTGAGCGGCTGGAGAGACCTGCCGACACCAGCCCAGAGACAGCTGCTGCCAATGAGCAGTGGCCTCTTGCGGACTCAGGGCCGGGCTCCTAGCCCCCTCGGGGCACCTCCCCAGGCATAGACCCGAGCCGGCAGATGCCATAGTACTCAATTTTCTCTTTCCCCCTCTCTACCCATGGGTGCCCAGAGAGACAATTTAGCCATCACATGGGGGCATCTCCAAGGAATGGGACCTTTCCTTTTGGGGCCCTACAGCAGACTGAGGGGTCCTCAGACTGCGAGTTCCCTACCCACCAGCCCTCCCAGGTGCTTCTTGCCTGGGGACTCCAGGAGAGCAGGGCAAATCCTGAGGTGGAGTGAAATCGATCCAGCTTGGGCACCATGTAGGTAATTCAAGACCAGCACTCCTCCCCCTGGCAGGGTCAGGGATTGGTCTCCAGGGCCCAGGGGACAGGTCTGCAGACCAGACCCCATACACCCAGGTCATGATTGCACTGCCCCGGGGCATAGAAGAGAGATCTGTGAAAGAGCCTACTGAGGAGTGTGTGCCTTCAGGGGCAGATCAGCATGCCAGTGTGGCAACTCTCCTCCCAAAAGAGGGCTATGCACCTAGCTCAGGCTACGATCCTGGGTAGGGAACCTCCTGGCCCACATCACAGCCAGGGGAGATCCATCGGCCTGAGGCCCCGCTTGCTGGCAGAGGCCTGGGAGAGGACACGGAGAGGCGGAGGGTGGAGGGAAGCTAGACCTGCTCCAGAGTGCAGGTCTTGGACAGCCCCAACCCCCAAGCCCAGACTTTCAGCTGAGTGGAGCCATTTTAGCCCCTCCAGGAAGCTTTGCACAGAAACAAAGAGCAGACCTTTGACCCCTGCTAACAGCAGTTATGGAGCCTGAGGGCAGGCTTAC
>NW_012147986.1:5330755-5338064 GCF_000956105.1 Propithecus coquereli | reverse complement strand
AAATATATATACAGTCAGTATATCTTTTCAGGTTGTTTAGCTTTGTTCTTTGCTGGAATACTAGAATCATTTGTTTTAATAAGAATATTTTATACCCAAGGTTCAAAAATTAATAACCAGCAACCCAACAAAAGCTTCTTGATATCTTCTGTCACCAATTTTTAGAACTTTTGGAAATCACCTCCTACTTGAAGGATTCTTTTAATTTTTAAAGCAACTTCTCCCCCCTTCCTACCATCAGTGGATAATTAGAATTAGTTCCTTAAGAGCCAACACGATATAATAAAGAGTAGTGGACAGATGTCAGGAGACCAGGGGTCTGATGGTGACTCCGATGCTAAATACCTCTGTGAACTTTCTAGGCCTTCATTACAGTGATACCCACAGTTTCGTCCTGTGCAGAAATTTCAAATTCTAATTAAGAATAATTTTTATTGTAATTTATTACAATGAATTAAAGCACACCTAAAGCCTAAATTTGGCTGCCTTCCAAAATGCTGCCTCTGGAAACCCTAATCTTAACAATTTTGCAGAACACTCAGTTGACCAAACAGTCTTTGAGCAACTACAATGTGATGTGTATTTGCTTAATGTTCTGTAAGATACAGAATCCAGTACCAACCCTCAGGGATTTTATCATCTACTTGGTGAGGCAAGACACATGTGCCAAAAAGAAGATGCAAGTACATGGCCGAATAGGATACGAATCAATACCAAAAGTGTTAAGCAGATAATATTTTGGAGAATGATCACTGACAAAGAAAAGAGCACGAACCATTTGAAGGAGAGTCCAAACGCAAATTTGAGCAAAGTGGAGTGTATGATAGAAGGGCAAACAGATGAGCCAGAAAATAGTTTGGCCAGACAGTGAAAACCCTCGAATGCCAATATAAGGAAACTTGGCTTCATTCACTATGAAATGGGGAATCACTGTTAGGATTCACACAATAAAATGATAATTTCTAAACAATCATACAGGATTTCAAAGTTGTGTTATTAGTCACAACACATAGATGTTTCCTACATATGAATGAACTGCTAATCCTTCAGAATTTTGGTCTCATTTTTTATCTCATTTAAATTGGATGGGCTGGAGAGGGTCTTATAATTCAGAAGAGCTTTATTTCAAACATACAAGTCACACTTAACAGACATTCCTTTAAGTGACTTTTGCTTCAATTAAGATACTTTCAACTTAATGTGAATAAAGATCAAAACTAGTAGCTAGGGGCAAAGTAAAAGCATCAAAGACTTGCAGTATCTAAAGCTTAATCTTTCTTCTCATTTATTTTTTTAACGAGATATCATTTCATAAGGGGGCTTTGAGCCGTCCCACTCCTCTGTACATATGTTGCTTATTCATCTCTGCAATCTTACAATAAAGTTCAAACTTTTTCATTGCAAGAAGACAGTTGATTATATTTTAAGAAATGATCATCCCAACCACTTGGGTGGCTGATGGACATTAGTATTTAAGAGAGCCAAACAAAAAGCTTCCAGTGTTTGCCTCCAACAAGGGTTGGAGAAAGAAGAAATCTCTATTAGCATGAAACTTCGCTGTTTTCTCTACTGAATTAACTCCAGTCATTTTCAAGAAAGAACATTTCAATACATTTTTCTGACAGGTAGGAAATTAACTACATACCAGAAGCTATTGAATTCAACTTTAACAGTATCAATAAACATTTCTGATTAAATTATGAAATTGATTTTATAATTTTGACCATTATGTTTTTACATCAATATCATCATATGACAGTAAATGTAGTTACTGCTTCCTTATTGATCTCAGACATGGCACTCTAAAGTACTCATTTGACTATATTACAAAATCAAACTTGATTTCCTGTAGTATTGCTGTAACTTCAGGTCGTAATCTAGTCTGAAGAATCAAAATAGATGAATTATTCAGTTATTAAAAGATATATTTTTCCTTGGAGGAAAAGGAACACTTTGGTCAAGCCATCCTTAATGGTTGTGTTATAGGATATTTCTCCACGTGGGATTACTTTGTGTGGGTCTCACATAAATATACCATCACCTCCCAGCTTGTGTGTTATCAATCATGTTTCTGGTGAATAACATAAACACCATTTGAAGAGAAAGAAATGTTTATCCTTCATATATAGGAATTCAACAAAAATGTGATGTTTCCGTGACTTTAAAACCTATGTCTTGATGTCACCAGCTCAACCCATTAAAATAATACTAATATATTGAGCCATTGCATTTCCCAGGAGAGCAACATGTCTTAACGTGTCTATAGATAAATTTTAGAAACAACCCAAAAGATGATACAGTGAGTGTCTAGCAGAGCTAATACAAAACTATGAATGCTCACCCTAAATAGAGGTCTAGTATCCCTGCGTAGGCCCACAGAAAGACATTTCATGCTTGTCAAAACTTTTTCACAAAAGAATTGATTTTCAAGTATTTTCAATTCATAGAATGTAGGAACATGAGAGATTCTCCCAAACTGTCTGGTCTATTACCCCATTAGGTAGATAAGGAGAGCAAGGCCTAGTATCATTAAGGGATTCATTGATGGAGACATATCTCGTTCATAATAGTACTAGGACTAGACTGCAAGTTTTTTGTCTCCCAGCCCAAGTCCTCTTTGTTTTGTTTCAGGTGTATCCTAATTATAATTTTTGAAATAGCCTATGAGGTGAGAGTTAAAGCATCAAACCCAAGGCAAATTACATCCATCCTAGAACAAAACATAATAGTCCATACTAGAGAAGTTCTAAGGCTGAGATTTTTTTCATTTTTTTTTTTTTTTTTACTTTTGGTCAGCTCCCTACTTCCATGGAAACGGAAATCTTGTATAAGGACTACCAAAAGTAAAAAATAAGTCTTTTGTGCATTTCAAGGCTCAAGGTACCAAAAAAGAAAAATATACCTTTTCTACGAGAATCTGTAAATCTCTACTACAGAGGGTTCAGAGGGTCAGATAACAACCACTTCCTCTTATTTCTCTTCATTCTTGCATTAACATTTGCTAAACATATCTTCTTGAGAAGGATTCTGTTATATAGCCAATATTTAAAACCAGTGAGAAGAAAAAGGTCAAATAGCAGACTTTTAATAACCAGAGCTGTAGAATATTCAAGTTAGAAGCAACCAATAAAGTTCATCTCATCCAGCCTTCCACAAAGCAAGAATGTCCTGTGCGTCATCCCAGAAGATGCCTCCCAATCTGTCTCAGCTCTGGAGCCAGGGGACCTTCTCTTTTCTAAATAGGTCATTTATGAATACTAGTGAACACTGGAAGTTTTTCCTTTCAAAATGCTAAAATTGATATACTGATTGATTTAATGCCTCCAGAAAAAAAAAAGTTTATTAAAACTGTCACTTTAATAAAAGTGACTCTAGCCCTAGACATTAGTGTCCTGTTTTATTATAAGAATATCTACCTGGTTTAGTTTGTGCAAAATAAGCAGATCTCTGAAAGAAAAGATACTTCAGGAAGCTTGGAAATATGAAACAAAAGAAATTTTATTTTTTTAAAAAAATTTTTACTGGCATGTATGTTGGGTTTCTACAGAGCAAGAGACTTGCAAAGGGCATGGTGGTGGCAGGACATGGCAGCACCTGTTGCTCCAAGCTAATTATAGGCACTAGGCTAACTAGGATGATTTGGATTTGGGGCTTTACCAAGGACCATTTATCAAATGAACAGGCTCTTGAGATAGAAAGATTAATTCAATAATTTATTTGTTAGGCAACTTTACAGAGTATCTTCTGTGTCCAGCATTCTACAAGACCCTTAGTTACAACATGAATGTAACTCTCCTCTGCAGAGTTCACAAGCCAGTGGAAGAAACAGACATGTAGACCCACAGAATAAGAATTCAGTAAGTAGGTAAGTGCACAGAGAAGTTTCAGTGATTACAAGGAAAATGTCTGGTCTGCACCAAGAGTTTCATCCTTCTTTGCTTCTCTTGCCTTGATTACTGCCATTGGCCTTTAAGCTATTGTTACCAATTCAATTCTGCTCCACTCAAATTCATTTTCCACGTTGGTTCTTAATGATCTTTATGAAATGCTAACCTGATGATGCCATTCCTTTGCTCTCAGGTAAAAGTGCATGTTCCTTGACTTGATATACAAAGCTGCTTGTAAAACAGTTCCTATGCTCCTCCAGCCACTTCCTTTAGTACCAACCCTGTCCTCCAGCCACAGTAACCTCCTGGTGGATGCCAAGACACACAGGGTCTGCTCTCTTCATCTACATGGCTCTCTTCACTGGGGATGGCAGTCCTGCTTTGTATTCTTCATGGAACAAATTCTGGGTGAAGCTTAAGATTTCAGCCCAAGTGCTATAATTCCAGGAAGCCATCCTGACCCTCCCAGCCTGGGTCCAGCATTTCTCTTCTGGGTTCCAGAGCACCCTGAGTTCACCTTAATGATAGATTGTAGGCTGTTGAAAACCGATAGTTGTTATGGTCCATACCAGTTAGGTAACCAGTTTTGTGATCACCTCATCCAAAGAGAGTGAAAGAGAGAAGGAGAGGAGGAGGAGGAGAAGGAGGAGAAAGAGAAGAGGGAGGGAGGGAGGAAGAAAGGAAGGGAGGGAGAGAGCAAAGGAAGGAAGGAGAATACCTATTTCATAGGTTATTATTAAGGAGTAAAGGAAAACTTTTATGTAGATAAAATCATTATTTAACTTTATATTTTCCATAGATCTCAACATAGCTTGAATGTTGATAATTATTTAACTGATAAATAGTTAATAGATGAATGAATGTCAGTGGCTTTGAATGGCCCCAAGGAGTATTTACAGTGTTCCCAGATTAAATTCCAAGCCCTGCCTGCTCAGATATCCTTTCAGAAACTTAATGCTATGAAAACTCCAGTTTGGCTATAGGTGAAGGACATTCAACATGAGTTTCTTTGGATCTAAAGTAGCTCTAGTGCTGACAGAGAGAAGGTTTGGCCCCTCAGATATCATGGTTAGCCCAATCTCATTCTTTAGTTGTTACTATATTGAGGTTCATTCAAGGATAGGAAGTGGTAGACAGATTTTCATGGAGCAGTTTCTGCAATGGCAACATCCACAGGCAAGCTGGAGATGTTTATCCTTAACTTTGTACAGAAGATAAGTCATATTCTTAAAAAGTAAACATTGGTATTATCCCTAGGACTCACAGCTCTAGTACAACTTAGAAAGCAACAGGGCTTTTTATTTTCTTTCCTCCTTAACTGTTTTTTAACTTTTGTTGTTTTAAAACTTTTAAATAAACTGTTTATTTAATTTTCACAACCAATCTTTCTCCAGTAGTGGAACTTTAGCTTTGCAAATTAGAATGGCACAATGGGTCAAATACCCTTTTCACTTGTGTTTAGGATGCTCTCATGGTGAGGGGGAATAAGCACCATGAACATGGGGACATTGGAAACTCATTCTGGAGGGTAAGTAAATATTACTCAGCACAGAATTTCCTTATGCAGATTTATGAGATCTAAAATGAAACATTAAGAATTTCCTTTTATAGACAACCTACAGAATGAGAGAAAATATTTGCAAACTATACATCCAACAAAGAGCTAATATTCAGAATTTGCAAAGAACTTAAACAAATCAGCAAGAAAAAAAAAACAAATAACCCTATTAAAAAGTGGGCAAAAGACAAGAACAGAATTTTTCAAAAGAAGATATACAAATGGCCAACAGACATATCAAAAAATGCTCAACATCACTAATCATCAGGGAAATGCAAATTAAAACCACAATGAGATACCACCTTACCCCTATCAGAATGACCATTATTAAAAAATTTTTAAAAAGTAGATGTTGGCATGGGTAGGGGGAAGAAGGAATGCATATACATTGGTGGTAGGACTGTAAATTAGTACAACCTCTATGGAAAACAGTATGGAGATTCCTCGAAGAACTAAAAGTAGACCTGCCATCAGATCCAGCAATCCTGCTACTGGGTATCTACCCAAAGGAAAAGAAATCATTATATCAAAAGGGCTCCTGTACCCAAATGTTTATCACAGCACAATTCACAATTGCAAAGATATGGAACCAACCTAAGTGCCCATCAATTGATGAGTGGATAAACAAAATGTCGCATACACACACACACACACACACACACACACACACACACACACACACACACACACACACACACACACACACCATGGAGTACTACTCAGCCATAAAAAAGAATGAAATAATCTCATTTACAGTAACTTAGATGGAACTGGAGAACATTATCCTAAGTGAAGTAGCTCAGGAATAGAAAAACAAACACCACGGGTTCTCACTAATAAATGGGAGCTAAACAATGGGTATACATGGTCATAAAGTGATATAAAGGACATTGGAAACTAAGAGGGGGGAAGGTTAGGAAAGGGAGTGCAGAATAAAAACTTACCTGTCAGGTACAATGTACACTGTTCTGTTGATGGACATACTAAAAGCCCTGACTTAAGCCTTATACAATTCATCCATGTAACAAGAACACTTGTACCCCCTAATATGTTGAAATAAAAATTATTTTAAAAATCATATAGCATATAGTAGAGAAAAAAGAATTTCCTGTTATTACTTAGCTTATACTTGGTTCATGCTGTGTAGATTTATCATAACTCTTGAAACAGAAATTAGGAAGGAGGTGATCAAAAACAGGTTTGGCACACATCTCTGTAAGGGGCCTGAGAGTCAATATTTTAGGTTTTGCAGGCCATGTGATCTTTATTGCAACTACTGCATGCAACTCTGACATCATAGCAGGAAAGCAGCCACAGACAATATGAAAACAAATGAGTGCAATTGTGTTTCAATAAAACTTTATTTATGGGCACAGAAATTTGAATTTCATGTAATTGTCCTGTGTCATAAAACATTCTTCTTCTTTTGATTTTTTTCCCTCAACTATTGAAAACGATTGTTAGTACGCTGGATTTGGGCCATGGGGTTATAATTTATCCATCTTTTCTCTAGAATATACAACAATGTACCTCTGGGCTAATAGGTAGAAGCCAAGCTTTTCTGCAGGTAAGATAAAGGAGGGGGATCAGACTGCTTCTTCCCAGGACTATGGGGTACCTGTGGTAAGGGCACTCTAGGTAATACTCTGCCAATTCCCAGGAAAGGGATAAAGATGAATTCAAACTTTGTGCATGCCTGTTATATTTTGCACTTTTCACTTTTCATATGTTGCCTCATTTGATCCTCACAATGGCAAGATGAGGGCATTTTTTATTTTCCCCTGTTTTTTTTTTCTTTTTCTTTTATTTCAGCATATTATGGGGGTACAGATGTTTAGGTTACGTATGTTGCCCCTGGTCCCCC
>NW_012147986.1:5310520-5329280 GCF_000956105.1 Propithecus coquereli | reverse complement strand
ACAGGACTGAGAATCCAGAGATGAAACCATCTGCATATGGTAATCTAATCTTTGACAAAGCTGACAAAAACATACACTGGGGAAAAGAATCCCTTTTCAATAAATGGTACTGGGAAAACTATTTTCCCCTGTTTTATGGAAGTATAAACGGAGGCCAGAAAGGGTGCATAAGTTGCCCAAAGGCACATACCATGAGCAGCAGGCACAGGATTTTCACTGAGTCTGCCTGACTGCAGAGTCCATCCCTTTTCCACTCTGCTACCCATAGTGTAATGCTCCTAAATGCCACTATGACTGAAATTCATTGCTTATACCAGCAAACTGATGAATGGTGTGGAATTCACAGACACTGGCATTTAAAGCCTTCCATGGTTGTGAGGGTCTATGGTGTAATGGTTAGCATTCTGGACTCCAAATCAAAAGCCTTTCATGGCATCCCTGATCAATCTTGCTGTCCAACTTTCTCTCCCACCATTCCCTCACGTGAACTCTGAAGCCACAAGATGTCCTGCCTCTGTGCTCTTGGCCCGGCCACATCCTCAGCCTGGCCTCCCAAGCCAGTTCAAATGCCATCGGTACCATGAGGCTTGCCTTGATTTCCTTTCCTCAGAACCTGAAAGTGATCCTGTTAATAAGTGACTGCCCAAAATTCCTTGTGCCTCCCTGCTCTCCTCAACATTATAGTCATTGATATTTAGGCTTATTCACCTACTAGTTCCTTAAGGACAGAAAAAGTATCCTACGAATCTTTGAATCTTCATACAGGTTGTATAGGTTGAGTGCTTGATACATTTGTTGAATGAATTAACAATAAAAATCTTTATTTTAGGAAACATGAAAAAAAGCACTATTATCCTCAGAAAAATAAAATGTAGGTCCTTTAAGATGGGCAATGGAAGGATGCTCTCCAGCATGACTAGCCCTCTTAGTTTTGTTTCTCTCACATCCGACATTTAACTCTCCCTTGGCCATCTAGGTGAGCTATATTAGTGCTGGGAAAAGAGAAGGAGCTGTTCCCTCTTCAACACTGTCCCAAGGACGGACACTTTACCTTTTCCTGAATTCCCTGTAGCACAGCTGAATGAGACAGAAGCACTTAAACAAGACTTTATTAGAGGATAGAGGATGACAAAAGGGACATAAACATGAAGAGGGACTAGAAAATGTGATTGTATGAGTTACACACCACTACAGGGAAGCCTGCGTGTGGCTGAGGCCATCGTACGTCCCTACCTACTCCTCGGAATGCACAGTGCCGCTGAATTCTCTGAAGTGGACCCTCAAGAAACATGGCCCCAGGGAGACCCTCCCTTGTTTTTAATTTGGTCTTTTTACTTCCACTTTTTACTTTCGCTTTTACTTTACTTTTTGCTTTCTTTTTACTTTTTACTCTTTTGTTAGAGAAACTTTACCTTTATCAGAAGAATACGTTCCAGGATATCTGCCTTCTTTAGGTCATAAGTCATCATGGTCCAATGCAAGAAGCTCAAATTGGGGAGGGGGAAGTGGAAAGAAACAGAATCTGATATTGGATAAAAGAAGAGAAGAACTTTTTGCTAAGTTCGTTGAGAGCAGAAAAAGGTGAAAGTAGTTCAAATTGCAGAGGGAAAAATTTGGGTTAGTTATAAGGAAGACTTCTTAATGAAAGGATATTTGGGCCAGGAAAAGGCTATAAAAAGTCTGGATAAGGGAAATTTTGTCAACAGAATTGAGGTCATTCACTCTTAAGACTGTCCCAGTTTATGATAGTTTGAAAGCAAGGACTGAGAGACCAGGGTACAGACCGGGAGACATTTAGATTTTTTTCCAGCTTTGGGTCTCTTTAGACCATAGATCATAGGACATGGCAGTTGAAATGAGAACTGAACTTTTAACATAAAACTACAGGCAACATTTTAATATGATTGTACTCTTTTTTAACTATAAGACAAGACACAAAGTGGTGTGAAGTAGAAACATTAATAAGATTTTTAAGCATTAGTGAGTTATTTAGAACAGTTGAGAGAAATAATGAGAAAGAGGGAGAGACAGAGGCTGGTTGTGTGATCAGGAGCAAGTCAATTTCTTCTGGATTTCCTCATCTGTAAATGGGAAATAAAATGTGTGCTAGGACCGAGTAAGAATCCAATGAAATAGAGGTGCAAGAGCTTTGAAAAGTAGAAGACACTCCCCCACATGGAAGGGATTATAATTAGCTAAATACATTGCAGACTCAGCAGTATAAGGCAGACTCAACCTCTTGGGCAAACAGCAGCCCAACAGGTGTCTTGGGTAAGGGTTGAGGTTGCATTTTGATTAACCCATGTGAAGCCTTTACATCACATAATTCAATGCGATACACCCAAACGGAGCCCCTTGGAGCCACGTCAGGCCTCTGGTTTCATGTTGTTATGATTGTGTTTTTCATTAATTTCAGTGACCTTTGCAGTTCCTCATCAAAGGAATGAGAGGAGGAAGGTCCTGCAGAAAGACTGGGACAGAAGAGAAGTTTGGATGCTAAAGCAAAAAAGACATTAATTTTGCAAAGGAGTAAATTGAAAAACAAAAACAGAACCATTAGATTACTCAAATAAGCAGGTCACTGGGACTTGCCAAAGCATGTAATGAAATAGATAAGAATAAGTACATTTGGAGGAGTGGTTTTGTTGTTTAGTTTTCCCCCCAAAGGAAATATCTGGCAGAGTTTTATGCCTTGTTATTAATTTATCCTGTGGTTGATCTCTTTGCTTCGTTTTATTGTATAAATAAAACAAGCAGCCAAATCTAATCTACTTGGCAATATGTAATACAATTCCTGTTAGGAAAGACAGGAGTGGTGGAGAAGTATTCTTTGAATACTGTTTTTGTAAGGCCATTATCACAGATTTTTAAAAAGAGATAGGGAGACTATTTGCAGAGAAAACACCAACCCAAGACCAAAACACAGAAAGAGCCCTGCTTTAGACTTGTTTGGTTTGAAAAGTAGCATTCAGTTCAGCATGAGTAGCAAGATAACCAGGCAAATGATTCATCAGGCTCGTAACTCAGCAGGTGTATTGCTGTGCACCCCGCGAAAGAACCGTTCACGACTCGTTTCAAGCTGTGACTTTCTCTGTGTGGCAAGAGCAAGAGAGGAATATCAGGTGCTCAGGTTTCCTCCTGTGGGTGCATCTCACATCATTCTATTCAATTCTACTCAGAAAATATTTAGCACTCATTCTGTGCTACTAAATGACACTGGTTGCTGGTGAGAATGAGAATGAAGGTGAGAAAAGAAGGGAATAAAAAAAGGAGAAACTGTCCTTGCACTCAAGGAATTTGATCTGATTAGAGAAATCTGGTTTTCCGTCATGAAAAATTAACTATCAGGCAGTGTACAGCAGTACAAATCCAAAAGCGAGCACACACAATGTAGCACTAAATAAAAATAAATACAAAACTAAATGTACACTCAGAACCAAAATGTGATTTAATAATTATAATATATATGCACTTATGTGTGTATCAATTGTACATACATACTCAGAATAATAAATATAGAGTCGCATGCCCAAATGTTCCTACTGGTTATCTCTGCATATGGGATTATGGATGATTTTTTTCTTATTTATACAATTTGTGTATTTTCGCTCTCCTGCAATGAACAAAATTCACTTTCTATACCAGGAAGAGAGATGATCAAAAAAATATGTACATCCAGGCCTGCATCAAACACATGTGGCAAAGATGAGTGTAGTGAGAGGAATGAGGAAATGTCCTAAAGGGACTATGGCTAGGAGGAGCAGAGGCACTGGGAAATGAGTGTCCCCTCGCAGGAGCCTGAGAGGGAACATTTTTCATC
Source organism: Propithecus coquereli (assembly GCF_000956105.1). Taxonomy (NCBI): domain Eukaryota; kingdom Metazoa; phylum Chordata; class Mammalia; order Primates; family Indriidae; genus Propithecus; species Propithecus coquereli. The sequence continues at coordinate 5,325,460 of NW_012147986.1, read as the reverse complement.
TGAGAGATCCATGTGAGGAGTGGGCAGTCAATAGTAAAACTACAGGTAGGATGAGAGGATGCCATGGAGAGTTCTGGATGCAGATGAAAAGGACAGGATTGTGTAAAGGCGAGTGGTTGGTGAGCCTACCTCAGTGGTATAACCATGATCCAAATGATTCATTATGGGACAGGAACAAATGACATGATTTTGCCCAGCCTGTCAGCATCCTATCTGTGCACCCCTTCTGAGGAAAACCCCATGTCTGCTGGCTTGAATCCTGGATCTTCTCTTAGGTTGTTTGATAAAAAGTACAAAGAGCTGAAAATTAGAATGAGCAGAGTCAGGGGAGGGTTTTTGGCATTTAGAATTTTTTAAAAAGGGGGAAATCAATAGCTGGAGAGGATTTGATTCAAAAGAAGATAAATGAGCATAGAGGAGTTAGGAGCCACCAAGGCTGGATTTGGGGGTGGGATTTTTGAGAGGAAGTTGAGAGAACAAAATGGATTATTTTCTTTTTTGAGAGACTAGTTGCTGTCCCTGTAGAGGTTACTGAGCATGGCAGAAATAGGGAAAAAAGATGTTTTCTTGTACATTAAGAATGCTTTCCCACGATGACATCTTCTAAGACAGGGGTCAGTAAATTTTTCCTGTAAAAAGCCAGGTAGTCAATATTTTCAGCTTTAAGTGCCACCCACTGTGTCACAACCACTCAACCCTGCCATTGTCGCTTGAGAACAGCCATGACAGTATGTAAACAAATGTGGCCATGTTTCAATAAAACTTTATTTAAAAAAAAAACCCCACATTATTAAAAAAAAAAAAAAACAGGTTTGGCCTGTGATCCACAGCTTGCCAACTCCTGCTCTACAAGATTGGTAAGATTTAAACATCTATCAGTTATTTTTCCCTGACAGATTGCTCTTTCTTTGAATCTATATTATGCATAAGTAGTGCCACACGGCACATTAGCTACATTCATATTACAGCAAAAAACACAGCAAGTTCTTTCACTGGCCCCTTCAGAGGAAGTTAGGGCTACAGCACAGGAACCTGACCACCAGAACATTGTAAGATTGCGTTTGTGATGTTTGTCTGTGATTTCCTACAGTGAGTGATCAGAAGAGAAATCTTGACAATGAGAGAAGATTTGTCCTCGGGGGCAATAAGGAAGAGCTGGTGCACTGTGGCTCCTCAGCCCAGCTTGCATGAAGAAGCAGCTCAGGGGGTAGAAAAAGTAGTGACAGATGAAAAGAAAAAACGAAAGTAGCTTAAAGAACAGAGGGCCTGGGACAGGCTGGTCTCACTTAGCCCAAAAAAGTCTGTGCTGTTACCTTAGAAAGCTTCAGTCACTCTGTCGATATATATAACACATCTTCTATGTGCACAGTACTAGGGTAGGGCCCGGGGAACAGGCAAGAGGATATCAGTTCTGTCCTCGAGGGGCTAGGATCTCACAGGGAGCAAGAGGAGTCCACCACAGGAGAAGGAAAAGTGTCATTCGTAGCTGGTGAGGAGCGAGGCTCCGTAGAGAAGAAAGTTGTACTGCTCCTTGATCACGAAAAAAGAGATGTAAATTGCCTGACACTGCCCATTTTTGCATCAACACATATTTCTTGAGCCACTGAACACATAAGAGGCAGGAAGGAAAAGCCAGTCTTTGCCCAAGGGTATATTTGTAATTTCGGGACAAGACAGGCCTGACCTTCTGGCCGCCTCACGTGAGATGAGTCTGGGTGGGTTGTTCTCAACCATTTATTCGTGGGAACTCAGGCATCTATGGTGACAAGAAACCATAATTCCCTCCAAGACTAAAGTGCCAAGCAGCTGAACAAATGTTTATTGTATGTGCTGCTAAACATCCAGATATTTAGAAATGTCTAGTTGGTTAGTGGACGTTTTCATTTTTCACCTTTATTTTTTATTATTTTTTTTTTATTTCAGCATATTATGGGGGTAAAAATGTTTAGGGTACATATATTGCCTTTGCTCCACCTGAGTCAGAGCTTCAAGCGTGTCCATCCCTCAGACGGTGTGCACCGCTCATTAGGTGTGTATATACCCATCCCCTCCTCCCCCCTCGAATCTGACTGACACCCAATGAATGTTACTATTATATGTGCACATAAGTGTTGATCAGTTAATACCAATTTGATGGTGAGTACATGCGGTGCTTGTTTTTCCATCCGTGTGATACTTCACTTAGTAGAATATTGGCATTCCTTAGAAACAAGCTGAGGTGGGATTATTTCTACACAAGTAAAATTAAGTATATTATTTTCCAAGGGACTTTCTCAAAGTATGCTGTTCCATATTTAAATAAAGGTGTGCTTCTTATGAACCTTTCAGAGGTAGACATGACCATGTCTGTGCCATCTTTTCTCACTGTGGTCTCCCGCCTGGTGCCAGACTAATGGAAAACACTTTCTATTTGCAATGAGTGATTATGGCAGAGAACATACGGGCCTTTTCTTGGTTTGTGTCCGCTCTATTGGAATGCTTTTCCTAAACAGCATGGTCATGTTTTGTACTTTCCAATGTATATTCTACTACCGCAGAAAATTTCCAAGTATCAGACTTGCTGAAGGATTCTAGAGCTCCTAAAACCAAGAAATGCTTCACAGGAGGCTTCTAGCACGTGTCAACCTAATACTTGTTTCATTTATATGTTGCAGAGTTTTGTGATATTAGAGAAGCGCACAGGGAAGAGCAGAACAAAGAACAACTCTGTATTGAACTGCGGGGTGACGGCTGAGGCCCTATTCCCCACCTACACAGGCAAAAGACGTCCAGGCAGGGATTGGTGGAGCGTGGCAAGATTGCCATAACATTTGTATCTCATTGCCTTCTTTTCCTACATCCAGTCTCCACAAACACTCATGATTATTATGGTAACCTGTGTTGTCCTGCTTTCTGAACCTTATCAGCAAGGGGATGGTGGCAATTTGTAAAACAGACAAGTTAGGCAGCCGCAATTTTCAGGGGGCTCAGCACTTCAAATTTTAAGGTATGTGGGCTTTAGTTTTGTCCTCCTGAGAGTGTTGGCTTTCACATACAATTTTCCATCCCTCCACTCCCCACTTTCTAGTGTACATAAACCTCTCTGGGAGGAGAAATGACTTTCAGATCACCCAAGGCACGGATGTTGGATGGAAGTCAAATGCCCGACCATTGTTGTACTCTAAGACTCAATGTCTATTCAACAAGAACCACTTTATGCTCAGACCAGAACTATTTATTATTCCAGCATACCTCAAGAAGGGTCCTGTGTCAAACATGTTTGAACAATGCTCATAGCATATCTGATTCCGGTGTCAAAGACACAGGGAATTGATAATGTGTGTCAAAGGCTCTGAGAGTGTCATAATCAAGAAATTTTTATGACTTTGTTCAATTTAATATTTATCAAGCCTATTTGGCTATGCAGTTCTTCTCCTAACAATATACCTATTGAAATCTTGCAGAACACATTTTAGGGAAAAGCAGCTCTAAACTCCATTTCTGTCTGTCTAGATCTCTCATACTCTGCCCTACAAAAACATTCCCATTCTATGGACTATCTTTTTAAGTTTCTACAATATTAAAGTACTAGTAAGGGCATACTGTGCCCTGGAAAAGCACTGAATGTGGATTCTAAAATGAGTTGAATCCCTGTTTCTCTGGCTACATGATCTTGAACAAATAGCTTTACTTTCTGTGAGCATCAATTTCTTCACCTATAACCTCAACATCCTAATTTTTGCTCTTGCCTATTAACAGTATTGCTGTAAGGATCAGCAGAAATAATAGATGGGAAAGCATGTCATTCACTCTTGAAGATGGTATAAATGTTCAAAATTATTATTATATCATTATTAATGATTATGGCAATGAGGTTAAATGTTTTCCTTAAGTAACACATTTACATTAGTGTCAAAAGTTCCCAAAGGGGAGTAAAAACCGGTCACATTGGGTTCAATTTGTCAATTGAGCATTAAGAATTATAGCTGAAAAATCAAAAACAGAAATTAGCCAGTTTTAAAAGAAAAGAAAAAGGGAGCTGTAAGCCTGGAGTGTGTTGGGGGAGTCTAAACTCACTGTCTAGGGAGGAAGAGCTCTTGGAGAAGGTCAATAAGAAATCTCCCAGGATCCAGCAGTGGGATAAATGGTGCAGCCAGGAGCTAGGTGCCTGGTGGAGCCATATACAAAACTGTCACTGAAATGGAAGCATTGGACAGCCAGGAGCAGAGACCCCTCCCTAGTGACGCAAAGCCAGGAGCCCTCTGAGAACAGGCAAGAAACAGTCTTTCATGAGACACCGCAGAGATTCATCCTTTTGGCCCAGAAGGAAGAAAGCAGATCGGACTGGAGGTCAACAACTTAGAGCCGAGCCAGAGAAATACTAGTTTTTCACCAATAGGTTTATATGAGTGTGTCCTTCTTGTCTGACAGGCTGGTGGCCAGAAAAACATCTGTTACACATTTTAACAGGGGCCTTCTGAACACATGATGCTGTAACCCCAAGGAGTGAGGTAAATGGTGGGGAAATTTAGAGATCACAGCCCGCCAGAAAGTAAACGTGACATTGGCCCTTTAAGGCTTTGTCCTTCTGGCCATTCCAGGTTCCTAAATCCGCCTGCCAAGTGGGCTGGGAGCCAAAATATTTCTTAACTTTGCATTTATTTCAGGGTGTTAATCTCATAGGCAACCAACCCCTATTTAATAAACTCCACCTCTCCATGCACCCTCCTCCGGGATGCCTGTGCGTGCTCTCCTGAAGGCTCAGTGCACATGCGCCTGCCCCTGTCGTTTCCTGCCTGGGGAGGGCGTTGTCACAGGACGCCAGGGCACCGTGCAGCTGTCATCAGCCACGTGCTGCAGAGGGCACCTCAATTATCCATCCCCTTCCCAAGGCGCTTGCCTCAGCCCAGAGCAATCTACCTGCCTTTGGGGCTCACTTTGGGCCCCAGAGGCCAGCAGGAGGGGTTAGGGTAGCTGGACTCAAAATGGACTCAAGACCCTGTAGCTCTGCTACCAAGCAGGGAAGGAATGGGCTTCCCTTGCGTTTTCTTCAACCCCATTTTTAATCACTAACCATGGAAGGTAATGAGAAAGTGCTTGAATTACAAAGATTTCCATTTATTACTCTGGGTGCCCGTCTACAAAGCGTCTCTTTTCCCCTTTGGCAAGAACAGATCACTATTGACACTTTTAGAAGGCCCTGGGCCCCTCTCAATTATTGGTCTAATCTCTGCCTGCTCTGAAAGCAGAATTCTTTTCTAACTAGATTTTTTAGAAAGTCAAGAGGCTACTCTTTGCTTTATTCATTGGAATGACTTCATGGGCTAATGTATTCTCCTGTCAGTATATTTCATGGGTTCAGCAACATCTGCAGGATGTGGAAAGAACAGAAACAAACCAGATGTTTCAAAAAGGTAGCTCCACTAAGCCTCCTTAACATAATTATTGCAATATCACATCCGCATTTTATTGTACCTCTTCTATATTTATATGCTGTTAACTTTTCCTGTAGAAATCCAAACCAGTGGATCTGAGTCCCTTCTAAACAGATTTGCAATCTTTAAAAACAATTTTGACATATATCCTCCATTAAATCCAAATTTCCTTTATCAAATTTTAGAGAGGGAAAATAGATTAAGGAAATGTAGATATTTATCTCAGCCTTCAACATTTACACTCATTTAGTTAATTAGCACTTAATTACACTGTCAAAGGGGAAAATTTTACCACGGACAGACCGATCCCCACCCCTCAGGCCCTGGCTTCTTTAGAGAGGCAGACCTTTGCTCAGAGCCAGCTCATTCCTCCACAAAACATTTGTAATGATTACTTGACAAGGAGTGCAGATACAAAATTGCGCAATGGAGAGTCATCACTCACCAGAGCCCTGCCGGAGTTCTCAACCTGGAGCAACAGTGCCCCCCAAAGCAAGCAGCCAGAAGCACCCTGAGAGCAAACACGGGGCTGCCCAAACTTCTATTTTCTGCTTTATAAGCCAAGGAGCTATTTTAAGAGTTGCTGGCTAAAAAGCGGCTCTATTACAACCAGCCCAGCATTCCAACCAAGCTGGGGAGCCACGGCTGAAAGCAGAGAATGTTTCCACCTATTTTAACTCAGATGCCGTGGCCAGGAATTCTCGAAGGAGGAGATGGGGATGGGGGAGCGGGAAAAATATGGTAGAAAACTGGAAAATTTTTGAAGTTTGCCAAACTTGAGAGAACAAAGTGTAACTAGATTAATGCATTAATCTTATTAACCAAAATGCAACTAACTGAACAGAGTTTCTCCATCTTTTAACCAATGGCAATATTTTTTTTTTGGTCTTACAGGTTCCTGCCAAGTAGAAGACCTCATTAAAGCTGCTGGAGAATAATAGTGCTCTAATTAGTTTAATTATGATATGATGAATTATCAACCCAATTTTTAAAAACAATATGCAATTAGCCTTTTTTTTTAAGTCAAAGACTCTGTTTTCCAAAACAGGAAATGAAGCATAACACCCTTAATTTCATCACCGTTAGGGCAAAATCCTAACCACCCCGATGCAATGGTATAATGAGCATGTAATGAAACCAACAGTCCCCATTGCTCCAGCAACTCCCTTTGTGCATTGACTAGACGGCCTTTTGGCTCCGAGAATGGAAACTGCATTAAGCTGGAGGCTGACCCAAATTTTCTCTTTCAAGTTTTAAGTCCTGTTTTCTATTTTCCCTTCCACCCTGGAATAGGGTCACCCTATAAAAGATGAAATATGACATTCTTAAAAGACAATGAACTGATGATGTCATATCAGCATGCTTGGGTTTTATACTGCTCTTGCGGGTATTGCAAGGGAAAAAATTATGTGGTGTTGGAAATAGGGAGTAGAAGCCAGAAAGACTAAAATCCAACTTTTAAAATCAAGCCACATAATCAATGGTATAATCATAAACACCTATGAGAAGTCAGTATACTAGGTATCTGAGAGGCGGGGCTGGTATACAAACAGTATAAAAAAGCGTAACCCCTTCCTATTCCCACACATACACACACACACACACAAAAAAATCCACAATGAGATCCCCACCCACTATACTCCTACCAGAATAGCTAGAATTAAAAGGACTGATCATATCAAGTATTTATCAGGATGGGAAGAAATTAGAATTCTCTTGCATTTTTAGGGGAAGTGAAAATTGGTACAACCACTTTGGAAAACTGTTTCATGATATCTAACTGAATATTTAAATCCCTAGACCTAGCAATTCTATTCCTGACTATATATCCAACGTAAATGAATACACACATCTATTGAAAGGCATGTACAAGGATGTTCACAGCAGCTTTATTCATAATAGACCAAAATTAGAAACAACCCCAAAGTCCATCATTAGTAGGATGAGTAAATTGTGACATATTCATACAATGGCATACTATATAGCATACTTCCCAAACACAAAAGAGTACATACTATATGATTTCATTTACATTTTGTTCAAAAATAGGCAAAACTAATCTGTGGTGATAAAAGGCATTGTGATGATGGTGGAGGGATGACTGGGAGGGGCATGGAGAGACTTTCAGGGTATGCAGGCATTGTTCTGTGTCTTAATTTAGATGGTGATTACATGGGTATATACATACTTAAATATTCATGCAACTGGATAGTTAAGATGTGTACACTTTGTGTATAGTATACCCCAATTTAAAAAAAAGGAAAGAAATAAATGCAAAAGCAAGACAAAAAGAAATCTCCCCCTACAGGCTAGAGTCATCTGTTTCAACTATGTGTCATACAACACACTTCCCTACATGTAGCCCTCCCGGACTTCCCGTTCCTCTGCGAATGATCTGCAAATCCTTCACTTAAGCCCCCAAAGGTCATACATATTCTGGGCCCTGCCTACCTCAGCAAATTCATCTCTCCCCGCTTCTGCCCACTTTGTCTTGCCGACCCCCCTCCAGCCACACTGATATTTTTCCCCTCTAATGCATCAAGCTCAGTTTGACCTAGGTCCTTGGCACTTGCTCCTCACTCTGCATGCACCACTCTCCTCCAAGATGGCCCCATGACTGCCTCCAGCTCATTACTCGGGCCTCAGTCCAGTGCCATCTCCTCAGAGAGGCCTCTGCTGACCACCCTAGCTCAAGTAACACCCTCACTTACTACCATCCCCCTCTAGCCTACCACTCTATTTATCCTCTTCATTTTATACACAGTGCTTAGCACTCTCTAAAATTATCTAGTTTGTTTACTTGTTTATTTTCTGTTTCCTCCTCTAAAATGCATGCTCCTTAAGAAAGTAGACAAAGTCTGTCTTGTTCACTACTAAATCTCCAGTGCCTAGGATAGAGCCTGGAATTCAGTAGACTCAGTAAATATTTGCTTAATGATGAACAAATAAGGACTTAATAAATGAATAAATTACTCCTCCCAAAAGTTAATAGACATGGGAAAATTAATAACGGATAGCATGGAAGAGTCAAAAGATCACTGGATTGGGAGTCAGAAGACTGAGATGTTTAGAGCGGATGATCATCTGCTTTAACATCTTCCATAGTCATCTATCTACATCTAGCTAGGAGATTGGACAGAGATACATGAAAAGATAATGAATAACCCAAAGCAGCAAAGGGCCAAAGGAGAGACCTCGAAAGGGGAAGCCATCAGGTCAGGTTGGTCAGGTGACCTTGCAAAGAAGATGGAGTTTTAACTGAGCCTGGGAGGCTGAATGGAAGGAATAGGAGTAGCTGGAGAGAAGCAGAAGATCCTAAATCATGCAGTTGGGTTGGCAAATGTGCAGAAGTGACAAAACCCAAGGCCTGTGCAAGGCCCAGGAGCAGATGCATGTCACTCAGAGCAGATGACTGGTTTAGGAGATTGGGTCTCACCAGTGTCCAAACAATGACTTTGTCCTCATTCTTTTAACACACCCAGATCTTAGAAGGGGGCTTGACAATTACCAGTGGTCAAATCTTTTCCCAAAAAGAAGCAGCTTGTATTATATTCATATAATGGATTTCATGTACAGTGTCCCCCATCCGAGAAGCTGTGGCCTGAAAGTTGATATGAATCAAATGTCAGAAATTTGTGTTATCATCTCTAGCAAGATAAAAATTTAAAACATGAATCTCTTACAGGGAAGGAAGAGCAGAGGTTTGTACACAAAGCAAATAAAAATCTGTGGAGATACATTCTTTTACTCATGTGTTCTAACATTTTTGGTTATATAGAGCTAATGATATTATTGCTTAATATTAAAAGATAAAATGTTATCTTATTATCCCCATCTGCTATCATCAAACCAGTCATGAAGTTAAAAACAAACAAAAAAATACATGCAATTATTTTTCAAACTGTGAATATTTTGAAATAAATGATTTGACATTTTTTTTCAGAGTAGGAATCATTTGATTAGATTGAGCATGTTGTCCGGGAACTGTGAAGTGTGTATGTGTATATGTGTGTACACAGCCAGAGTGTGATGAATAAATAGCACACTAGGTCAATGATTTATAGGTTAAAAAAAAGTATTTAGAACCTACACAAGTTCAGACTACCAGGAGTGGGATGCAAGCAGAGATAAAAAGGATGTTTACTGACTCCAACTGTCCCTCATTTGAACACAGCTTGGAGTTTAATGTGGAATAGAAGAAAGAAAAAGGAATTTATTCAGTTGTTATTTTTTCAGAAATGATTCATTTTTTCTTACTGCACAGCTGGAAACACATGGAAAGAGGTGAGTGTCTCACTGTGGAAAGTTCGGTTGGAAGTAATTTGCTGTTGAGCTTGTAAATTGTGAATTTCAGACCTCCAGTTCTGAGGTTGAGACCTAAGATTGACAATGGCCTCCTTCCGGTTATGGAATCAAATCAGTGGGGTTCCCGTCGGTCATTCCTTCATGGACTCTCTCCCTGACCCCCTAAGACTGCCCAAGCTTGAGGCTGCCTTCATAGGATCAATCTTATGAGTCACCCCATTGGGTTAAACTTTGTTGCCTTTGGAGTCGGCTACGTATTTCAGAAACATCCCAATGGTTAGAGGTAGTGCTGTTCACAGCATCTGTATGTTCTGATAATGCTCAAGAAAGTTCCAGCCATCACAGATCACAGATGACCACCACAATTAGAAGAACCCATGGTACATTTTTATTTAAACAAGAAAATGAAGGAGAAGGAGAGGAGAAGGCAAAGGGTGAGGAAGAAAGGAGAGAGATATCTTTCACTTATATAAAGTGGTAAGAAAAACTTCAAATGATCAGAAAACTTTCCAATTTTGCTTCGACCACTTGTGTCAGGCTGCATCTACATGCTTGGCAATGAAACCTTGCTCTCTAACTTTTACTTAAAATGATAGCTATGGTGCATGTGATGTATGACATCAATTCTCCAACCTTCCAACCTTAATCAATAGCTCCACAAGGATGACAAATTGGTCTATCTAAAGGTTGCCATTTACAGGTTTCGTACTACCCTTCAATCACTTGAGTTGCCCAGCTCCACCTACAGCTACCTATACAAAACCAGCTCTCTTCAGGGTTTATTTATTAATAAACTATCCTGATTTTCTTATTATTCCCTGAAACATCTATGTGAATCTCCACATCCAGGTCTTTTCTCACACCACTCACCCTCCAGAAAAAGCTCTCTCTCCTTCCCTGTCAAAGCACATTTCTCTGAGTCTCCATTCCTTGGCCCATTCTCTTTTCATTCCTCTGAACTCCTATAACACTTGTTGGCATCATTTAATTCCTAGTATGTGTTTATTGTCAGCCATACTGTCCTTTATTGCAAAGACTATGGTTTTGTGCTTTTGATATCATCAACTAATGAGATATTTGCCATACACAATGGACATTCGATCTATTAATGGCAGCACTGAATACAAAGAAAAGTTTGGACTCAGACAGAACTAGGTCAAATTCCATCTCCACTGCTTGGGAGACTCCTCCTGTCCCTGGCCCTCACATCCAATCTGTGATCAAGCCCTGTCAGTTCTACTTCCAGTGCATATATTCAATCTACTTCTCTTCTTGCTGCCATTGTGTTTATTCACACCACCATCATCTCTCACCTCAACCAGCCAGCAAGATAGCCTCTTAACTAGTCTTCTTCCCTTCCCTTCTCCATACCACAACAAAATTATATTTTCATTTAAGATAAGCCAGAACATCTTATTTCCTTGCTATAAACTCTTCCATGTTTTTCCACGTTTTTCCACTGAGCTTTGAATGAAGCCCAGACCTCAGACCCTGGCTTCAAGGCCCTGAGTGACCTGACCTCTGCCCCTCCCTCCGGCATTATCTCATACCTGCCTACACCTCTCTCACTATACTCCAACCACACTGGCCCTTGGACAGCTCCTAGAAATGGCTGAGTCCTCACCCACCTCCGGGGCCTTTGCCTGGACAGTTATCTCAACCTGGAATCATCTTTCTTGATTCGCAATCTGGATGGCTTCTTCTCATCTTTCAGGTTTCAGTGCAAATGCCCCCTTGTCATGGAGAACTTTCTTATCACCCTATCTAAGGTATTCCTATCTGCCTTATTATTCTCTATTACAGCATCATGTTTATTTCTATTTCAGCACTTACAATTCATAATTATCTTGTTTATTTGTTTGCTTATATGTATCTGCCAAGTTGGTGAAAATGTACAATACCTGAGGTTAGACATCATATTTGTTCTGTTCTCCATTGTCTCTGTAACCACTAGATCAATGTCTAATGCATAATAGATACTAAATAAACAGTATTGGCAACCTTTACTAAACAATAAATGTTAATTTATGAATGGACTAATGATGTATAGACTTCCATTTTTACCTTCCTAGCCTTTGTGCTATTGTTGTTTTACATTTTACTACTACTTTTTATTATAAACCCCATACCACATTGTTACTATTATTTTTCAACAATCCATTGTCTTTTAAAGAGATTTAACTAATAAGAACAAATCTTATATATTTATCTATGTAGTTAATGTTTTCAATGCTCTTCATTATGTTGCATAGATCTATATCCCTATCTGGTATCATATTCTTTTTGCCTGAAGAATTTTCTTTTAGCATTTCTTTCAGCTTTTCTATGTCCGAAAATGTCTTTATTTTGCCTTCATTTTGAAAGATATTTTCATTGTGTATAGAATTTTAGATTTTACTGTATTAGAATTTTAAAGATATTGCTCCAATGTCTTACCACTTGTCTTGTTTCTAACAAGAAATCTGCCATCATCCTTATCTTTGTGCCTTATCTTTGTCCCCATCCATATCTTTTTTTCTATGGTTGCTTTTAAATTTTTTTCTATCATTGGTTTTGACTAATCTCTGATGTTTTTGGCATTTTCTTTATGTTTCTTGTGATTGGAGTTTATTCAGCTTCTTGGATCCATGGATTTATAGTTTTCATTAAATTTGGAAACTTTTTTGCTATTATTTCTTCGAATATTTTTATGTCCCATCCCACTCCCCTTTTGAGGATTCCAATAACATGTACATGAAGGTAGTTAAAACTGTTCCACAGTTCATTGGTAATCTCTTCATTTCGAGGGATGATATTTTCTGTTTTTTTTTTTTTTGATAGTTTCTATTGCTGTGTCGTCAAGTTCACTAATCTTTACTTCTGCGATGTCTAATATGTTGTTGATCCCGTGAAGTGTGCTTTTCATCTCAGACATAGTAGTTCTCATTTTTAAAATTTTGATTTGATCTTTTTTACATCTTTCATGTCTCTACTAACATATTCAATCTTTTCTCTAGCTTCTTGAACATATAGAATATAGTTATAACAACTGTTTTTAATGCTCTTGTTATCTATTTTTAATATCATTGTTAGTTCTGCATTGATTTTGATCAGTTGCTTTGACCTCATATAGATCATATATTCCTGTCTCTTTGCGTGCCTAGTCATTTTTGATTCGATGCCAGGCATTGCGAATTTTACCTTTTTGGGTGCTGGCTATTTTTTAATTCCTATAAATATTCTTTAACTCTGTGCCAAGATGCAGTTAAGCTACTTGGAAAGTTTGATTCATTGCTGGCTTGCTTTTAAGCTTTGGTAGGTAGCCTTAGGTCTAAGGGCTATTTATTCCCCACTACTGAGGGAAGACTCTTCTAAAGACTCTATGCAATACTCCATGAATTGTGAGGTATTCTAATTTGGCTGGTGAGAACAGACACTAGTCTTTGCCTTGTGTGAGTGCCAGGTATTGTTTCCTCTAATCTTTCCTCTTCCTGGGTAGTTTTTTCACACATATGTGATGATCAGTATTCCCCTGAATATTCAAAGGGGACCCCCTCTGTAGATTTCTAGAATCCTGTCTCAATGCAGCATTTCCTCTCTGGTACTCTGCCATGTGACTCCCACCTGCCTTGGTTGCCACAGATTCTCAGCTTCATCTCCTTATTCAAGGAGTCTTCTCTTCCTGTGCCAGAGCCTGGGCATTTTCTCAGCATTATAAGCTTTAGGATTCATAGGACTCAACTCATTTTTTCTTGTCTCTCAGGAATCACTGTCCGTCAATGCTTGATGTTCAATGTCTTGAAAACTGTTTTTCTTTGTTTTTTGTTTTAGGATTTTTAACTGTTTTGGGGGACAAGCATGTCTGGTCCATTTTACTCCATCTTGGTTGGAAGTAGAAGTCCCATGGTGCACATAAACTTTACCTAATCCTCTTCCTCATGAAGCCACTATCTGGGGGGCAGTTCTAATGGATAATAAAATGACAATAAGGAAAATATGGATAAAAAAAGCAGAGAAGGAAGAATGTACTATAAAGTCCCACACCTTAGTTATGCTGGAGTTGGTTAGTAGGAAAAGGAGAGGGAAATAATCTCTACTAATTGCCATCTTATTTTGAGTATATGGAATAGGCCATGCTAAATGAGATTCTTTTCTATTTTGGTGGGAACTAAGGTAGGGTTCAGTAAAGTGAAAACAAAGCCAACTCTCCCTCCCAAGCCTCTTATCTCATTAAGTGATGTGACCCTCTCCACAAAGGAGGGTCATTAGCAAATACAATGGTTTGTGAGCACATCACAGGATGTGCTCATTATACCACAAACATAGAGTAGGGACCCAGCAATCACAGGGCAACACGGAAAATTGTTTTATAAGCCAATTTTTACAAATTGATTTCAAAGCTGGGGAGCAATTACCATTAAGCAAAATAATTTGCTGCCCCGAAGAGGGTAGGGCAAGGCAGTAGGTCCAAAGATAACCTAAGCCATCATTAGAGAAATCCAGTTATTTAGTCAATTTTACTTATTTACAGGACTAAAGATTAATGAGTTCAGATACTCACTCAGACAGTAATTAGGTTTCAAAAACATACTATAACACAATCAATCATGGCTCTTGAACATAATGGCATTAGGGCAGAGCCCTCTTTCAGCTCCAGTTATTAGCAAGTGATTGGTGAACACTGGGCTTAAGCTGAGCGGTCACCCCAGGGCCCTGTAACAAAATGAAAGAAAAATCTTTGAATAAGAAGAAAGTATATCTTTGATCCTTTGTCCTTTGCTTGAATATTCTGAGATATTATGCTCAGGATGTAAGAATCTATAACAGAACTTCAAGATTGGTAGCATTTCAAAATACAATATGGTTGATATTTCACTTTCAATAAAACTTTACTTGAGAATCTACCTATTTTTATTCCTTTTAATCTCATCTTTGATGACTGTTATCACTTTCTTTTAGATTTTTAAAAATTTATTTTCTCATGACTTTATAAATAAAGATAACTTAGGGGTTTATAAATATACTAGGACCTCATGGTACCAGCGAAAACAGCAGGAAAATAAAAATTAAAAAAGCTTTTAGATGAGGAAGAAATGTCCCCTGTCTGCTTTTACTTAGCAAAGAACAGCGTAGGTTGCAGAATGTTTCTCAGTTTGTGTAATGTTTTCTCATTACTAGAGTGGGGTTATGGATTTTTAGAAAGAATACCGCAAAAGGTGAAGTACCCTTCTCATTTCATCAC
>NW_012147986.1:5242390-5310470 GCF_000956105.1 Propithecus coquereli | reverse complement strand
TTTTAGGATTTTTAACTGTTTTGGGGGACAAGCATGTCTGGTCCATTTTACTCCATCTTGGTTGGAAGTAGAAGTCCCATGGTGCACATAAACTTTACCTAATCCTCTTCCTCATGAAGCCACTATCTGGGGGGCAGTTCTAATGGATAATAAAATGACAATAAGGAAAATATGGATAAAAAAAGCAGAGAAGGAAGAATGTACTATAAAGTCCCACACCTTAGTTATGCTGGAGTTGGTTAGTAGGAAAAGGAGAGGGAAATAATCTCTACTAATTGCCATCTTATTTTGAGTATATGGAATAGGCCATGCTAAATGAGATTCTTTTCTATTTTGGTGGGAACTAAGGTAGGGTTCAGTAAAGTGAAAACAAAGCCAACTCTCCCTCCCAAGCCTCTTATCTCATTAAGTGATGTGACCCTCTCCACAAAGGAGGGTCATTAGCAAATACAATGGTTTGTGAGCACATCACAGGATGTGCTCATTATACCACAAACATAGAGTAGGGACCCAGCAATCACAGGGCAACACGGAAAATTGTTTTATAAGCCAATTTTTACAAATTGATTTCAAAGCTGGGGAGCAATTACCATTAAGCAAAATAATTTGCTGCCCCGAAGAGGGTAGGGCAAGGCAGTAGGTCCAAAGATAACCTAAGCCATCATTAGAGAAATCCAGTTATTTAGTCAATTTTACTTATTTACAGGACTAAAGATTAATGAGTTCAGATACTCACTCAGACAGTAATTAGGTTTCAAAAACATACTATAACACAATCAATCATGGCTCTTGAACCTAATGGCATTAGGGCAGAGCCCTCTTTCAGCTCCAGTTATTAGCAAGTGATTGGTGAACACTGGGCTTAAGCTGAGCGGTCACCCCAGGGCCCTGCAACAAAATGAAAGAAAAATCTTTGAATAAGAAGAAAGTATATCTTTGATCCTTTGTCCTTTGCTTGAATATTCTGAGATATTATGCTCAGGATGTAAGAATCTATAACAGAACTTCAAGATTGGTAGCATTTCAAAATACAATATGGTTGATATTTCACTTTCAATAAAACTTTACTTGAGAATCTACCTATTTTTATTCCTTTTAATCTCATCTTTGATGACTGTTATCACTTTCTTTTAGATTTTTAAAAATTTATTTTCTCATGACTTTATAAATAAAGATAACTTAGGGGTTTATAAATATACTAGGACCTCATGGTACCAGCGAAAACAGCAGGAAAATAAAAATTAAAAAAGCTTTTAGATGAGGAAGAAATGTCCCCTGTCTGCTTTTACTTAGCAAAGAACAGCGTAGGTTGCAGAATGTTTCTCAGTTTGTGTAATGTTTTCTCATTACTAGAGTGGGGTTATGGATTTTTAGAAAGAATACCGCAAAAGGTGAAGTACCCTTCTCATTTCATCACATCAGCAGATATAAGGATATCAACATGGTTTATTACTAGTGATGCTTACCTCGAAAACTTGGTTAAAGTGGTGACTGCCAGGTTTCTCCACTGTGAAGTTAGTATTTTTCCCTTCCCATACTCTGTTTTTTGGAAGCAAGTCACGTGCGCAACTCCCATTTGAGAGTGAGGGAGAGATTAAGTTTTATCTTCTGGAGAGAGAGTATCTAATTATATTATGTGGATTTTTTTCTGTAAGAAATATTTTCCCCTTCTCCCCCATTTATCTATTTATTCAATCATTTCATTGACCTGTTTTTAATAAACACTTTCTCCTGGCTGCTTCTCTCTATATATTGGATTTTACAACAAAGTATACAGCAAACACAACAGCTCATGCTGTGTTGCAAAGACTCCCCAGACCTCCTTGGAAGACACATACTTGTCCTTCATAAAGCCACTGTGCAGTTTGTTGAATTTGTAGCTTTACGCTTTACATTTTTTTCTTGATTTTTTAATGGAAAGCTTATTTTCCCATAGTTGTTTGTGTAGATTCCATGCATTTCCTCTTAGAGTGTTAGGACTTTCTCTGATGCAGTTCATTCTTTTCCTACAGGTTATGCAGGCTATGAAATTAATCTAAGACTTTGTAAACTTCAGCTGTGTCTCCGTCTATGAACTGGTTGAAAAATAAAATATGATATTTGTATCATTCGATCCAGCAGTTGTTTGGTTTCCATAACAGCAAACAAAGGGTTTGACTTTCTCTAAACTGATCGTGTTTCTCTCTGTTTCTGTTTGGACCTACAAAACCTTTTACTATGTGAAAGTCCTTGGGAAAAAAATGTAGAATTGACAGCTTTTCCCCTATAAAGCCACCTCCCTGCCTAACACTTCACTAAGGAAAAAAAAAAAAAAAGCCTTCTTTAAACCTTTAAATTCAGTCCTGCGATGGATAACTTCAGAAGAGCATAAGGATCTGCATTTGATATTTGATTTATCTGAGGCTCAATCAATTGGCTTCCTGAATGAGCCAGACCAAATTTCTCGTGTCCTATGCCAGCTTTCCTGTGAGTCATAAGTCCAGCACTGGTTTCTCACCAGCTTTTCCAGGAGAGAGCAACATGAGACCCACGGGACCTCCTGCATTCCAGCTCTAAGAAAGTTCTGTCAACAAGGCATTGATTTCAATATGGGTAAAGGCGTCCCCACAGTATGTCACTCTGCACTATTATTGCCAACGCTAACACGTGCCATGAGCCAGCCTTTCCCTCGTTCTGCCAACAATAAGAAGTGTGCAGGAGCTCCGGGAGGAGAAGGGGCGGCTGCCACCCTTGTGGGATGCCCGTGGAGTCGTTGGCACTGAATTAGACCTGCTTAGTGTAAAGGGGACACAGACCCCTTCATCCCTGCTCCTGCCCACTGTGGTTCCTCTTGTCAAGAACTCCTCAGCTTTCCTTCCCAATCAATCCCCTTCATCTTTCAAGGCCCAAAACACTCTATCTCCTTTCGAAGTTTTTCACAGCATGTGAATTTCCATTCTTCAGAAATTCTGAGTGTGCGAACACATACATTTTTACTATATATCATTTTGTATTTGCTGTTTCAAATGTGTTCCTTTTCATCCAGTCTAGCTTATAAGCAGTTTGAGCTTTAAATAAAAATGTTTTCCATATTTTATCAGTCCTTTCTGCTAGAATGTAAACATCATTAAGACACTTAAGACTTGTTTACTGCTGTATTGGTTGTGCTTAACAGAGGACTAAGAGGATAATATAAGCCCAATAGATATTTGTTGCATAGAAAGGAAAAATGAAAGTCTCCTCCCAGTGCCTGGTACATCGCCTGGATTCAGTTGTCATAGTAACTGCCTGAATGACTCATGGCTATTCTCAAGGGAGTTAAGGTCTAGCTTAGCTATAGGTGACCATATCTAGCATACTTCCAGTAATAGCAATGGAAAATGTTATATTTAATATTCATAGAGCCATTTAGAGGCCCTTTCTGCCCAACACCACCACCCTACCCTGCCGACCAAGATGTTTTCTTATCTCATTCTCTGAGCATTTCTGTGATATAGGTTTAGTGACTGATTTCTTAGCATTCTAATTTGGACTAAAATAATTGAACCCACCCTCAACCATTTTGATCCATTGGCATTGACAACACCAAGTATTAGTCATGGAAGAACTGGCTGAATAAGGAAAGTTAACTTCCGTGCCCTTTCATATTCATTCTAGAAATGGAAAATCATAAAGAAAAATCAGAAGACTTTCTCAAGTGCATTTTGTGGTTTTCTAGAATTAAAGCATAAGCACTTTCTTTACATAAATTTTGTGTCTCCTACTTCAAACCTTGACTTTTTGCCTGCCTATAAGCAGGTCTGGGTTGAGCTACTTCCTCCCAGGCACACTCGCTTCTTGTTGAAGCCTTGTCCAGGCCTTCACCTTTCCAGGAGAACCAAGCATGAACACTTGGTGAACATTCAAAATTCTTCCTATATTTAAATATATTTCTATATTTATGTCTCTAACCTAACAAAACAACTTTAAAGTGGAATGGAACTAAAAAGGCATGTATTACATATTGCCATAGACAGGTATTTTGTTTCTTTTCAAAATTTGTTTTCTCTTAGTTAAAAAATCATTGCTATGAAAGATTTAATTTTTTTCCAGATTTGTAATAATCTCTTTCACCCAATTCTTCTATGCAGTTGCATTTTCTGTGCAAAAAGGAAGCAAAATTCTTAAAAATTAGTTCATATATTTGATCTGGTCAAAAGATTACATTCAAGTTAGAGTCTCAAAGGCAAGTTGGAGATAGTTTATCTGTTATGGTTTTGGTCATGTATGTTTGTGCATATGTATTTGCAAAATTATTTATACCCATAAATGTTTCATTGCATTTCCTCAGGTAAGATGATGGTTTGTCAGTTGACTTTCCCATTTGTACTTTCTCACTTCTCTTTAGGTTTCCCTCTCCTCTCCCAGTATCTCCCTTGTTCTCCTATCCTCCAGCTTTACCCCACTCTTAGATTTTATGAATCTAGAACTTGTACCTTTATCTATTTATCTAGCTTCATGACAAATAACTTAGCTATCAAGGCCTACCTAAATCTTCAGTTTAAATACATGTGTATCATGTGGGGAAAATCTCACAAGCTTATCAGAACAGCCAGCTGAACCCAGAGCAAGGAGAGCCAGGGTAGGAGTGTTTCAAAGGAAAACAGTGGTCAGGTCACTGGGATCAGCCTCTGTCAGTACCAGAGTGAAGAGGGCCAGCCAGCACGCATGGCAGGGCCAGAGGTGCAGGTCCCTGAAAGGGAGACTGCAGGCCTTCCGTGCGTCTCAGTTGTGTCCAGATATTCCCTGATTCAAAATTCTCCCCTGCTCCTATATCCAAGAAAAATAAACTCATATTTCAGGGTTAGATATTTTTCACTTTCTAGAAAAAAATTAACCTTCTATTCTCACCCAGTGGCTATAATGCCTATTCACAAAGGCAAGTTGGGTGAGGATCATTGTGTTTTCCTCTCTACTGAGAGTGGAAAGCCTTTTCAGACACAGCCCTGACCCTCAGACTGAAGCTTGAGGTCAGTGCTTCATGCTCAGAGTTTCTCACATGCTGTCCCCTGCTCTGTGCCAGCCTGTTTGGTGACAAGGAGCCCGGGCAGAGGGGGAGTGAGAAGGGGGAGGGAGCCAAGTCAGAGCTTTTACTTTCAAGGTATAAAAGGCAAACTTTGGGCCACCTAATCCAAATCCACAACCAGATAGAGTCTCTGTACTGGTTTGAGCTGTTGCTCAATGTTCTAGGCTTTAATATTTTAAGAAAAGTTTATTATGACAAGTCAATGACAGCACTTTTAGTAGGTCAATAAATCATGGACGTATTATATCACAGAGATGACAGCTATGTAAAGCATCACAGGAAACCTGATATTATTTCAACAAAATAGCAACTAGAGCGTCTTGGCGCTTACTGTAATTTTAAGTCAAGATTTAAAAACATATGATTATTAATATTACTGAATGAGAAATTTTCTTGGATGGGCTATTGAAAAATGAACAGTTCATTACCAGGTTTAGCATGAGCGGGAATAGAGTATTATGTGGGGAAGGGGGTTGCAAACGTGGCTTCTTATATCAGTGTTCTGATTCTGTTTTATAATTTGCTAATATCATGTTAGGGGAGGAAAAGAAACCCAAACCAGATGAAAAATAGGATAAAAAGATGGTTGAGAGCTTTCTTTCATGGCCTTTTCCTAAGCATATGGGAAGAGAAGAGATGTTAATTTTTTAATAACATTTGGTGCAGGGTAGAGCAGGAAGTGAGGGCCAACCCAGTTTTGTTTTGTTACGTTCATCATGGAAACTTGGAAGCAGCTGTCAGAGCTGGGGTGACAGATGTTAGCAGTAAATGGTGCAAAGGCAACAACTTACTCCTCCTTCGAAACTGTGAACGTTATCCTGCGCCAACATTTTTCTGTTCTTGTAGAGGAGAGGGCAGTGGAATGGCAGGATTAAGAAAGAATAATAAGCCCTGATATTTGACTAGTACTTTCCAGGTTACAAAATGCTTTTACATATTTTATCTCAAATCAACTTTCGACAATAAGCAGTCCGGGCTCTGCTGTAATTCTTTTCCCGTGAGAAGGTGAAAGCTCGGGGAGGGTAAGTGACTTGCCCCCAGAAACCTACATAACTGCTGCTGGTGGAAACAGGACAGTAACCTGGCTTCCCCATGGCTGGGCCAGAGCATTTCCCACTGTGTGTGTTTATCTCAGTTTTCATCTGGTTTGGGTTTCTTTCCCTGTCCCACCTGATATTAGCAAATTATAAAACCAGAACATCAATACGGGAAGCCACAGTTGCAACTCCTTCCCGATGGGATACTTTATTCCCTCTGGCTCCAAACTTTGCAATGAATTGTTTTATTTTTCACTACCCCATCCAAGACTATGTTAATCTCCTGTCACTGTTTCTTTTAACTTCTTTTAACCTCTGGGATCTAATAGTTCAGTGGCCGTGGTGTCATGTGCCATGATCCCTGGAGGGAAAGGTGACTCCTCACATTCTTCCTTCCTAATCCTGGCTGCAGAGCTGGCTCCCTTCCTTTGGTTTTGGACAACAGAAAAGGGTATTTCACACCAGGAAGGGCTTGGTGTGCAGAATAACATCTTGGCAAGGGCAGAGGCAAAATTGCGAAGGCAAAAGAATCTGTTTTCAGCTCACTCGGCTTCCAAAGCTCCCATTTCTGGGTTTATCCCTTGGCCTGTCTCTAGGTCTCTCTCCCACCTTCCAGGAAACCACGGAGCTTCTCTACCACACAGCCACATCCAAAATCTGCCCAGGAAAGAATCCAGTGTCGGTCACCTAAACCTTGGTCTAAATTTAAATCTGTATTACTTCTCCTAGGGATATTTTCTTACCAAGCTTATATTTAATTGCAGAATAAAATTTGCAAAAATAATCATCACATCATCGTCATCATCCTGTCATCATCATCAGGAACTGCAAACATGAAAAGGTTGTTCAGTGATGTTCCTGGGGAAGGAAAGGGAAAAGTTCCCCAGATCCCTGGTGATGTGCTGCACATAGGGATGTTTTAAAAGATGACCCGGGTATTGAGAGTAATGCCAAAGCATTGTGTATATTCAAGGTAGCCTTTAAAGGACAATATCTGATTCAGCATTGCATTACACTGGTGATTATCTTGAAGATTTGTAACTGAGACAGAAAAAAATGAAAGTGATGGCCAGCAAAAAAATTTTAAAGTCCCTTGATTCTAGAAGACTTTCTAAGACATTAGGACAGAGCTATCATCTTAGGGATCATATGCCGCAAATCCCAGAAAACTTCAGACTACAGCTTTCAAATGACTGGTGACTGGAAATCTACTAGGGAAGGTTTTAAAATGTTCAGCATAAATGCAAGTCTAGTTAACTATTGGTATTGACATATTCCCTGCTTTTCCTTTTTATTGCTTTCTAAGGCTATGTCATTTTACTATCAGGTGTCACCAAAACAGACACCAAGGGTTAAGTCATTTACCCTAGGGGGACCTAGGAGTGGAACCGAGAGTACAACTCATGCCCGCTGACTCCCTTCCATAAGCAATGGATGCTTTAACTAGGAAATCACAATTCAGGAAATCTCTTAAAAAGTCCGCCAGTAAAAAAGTGAAGACTTAATAAATGGGTGTGGCCCATGTCCATGAAGGAATTAGTTCTACCAAACTGTGGGGACATGGACTGGGTCAAAGTAATTTTATGGCCAATCCCTGTCCCTATCCTCAGAAAGGCTTTGGAATAATGAATGGACGAATGAATCCCAGAGGTTATCTGGGTAATCCATACCCCACTGAAGTATATTTAGTGCCTATTTCTTATCCCAAAGTAGTTCTATAACATCTCTGGGAGAAGATCAGGTTATCTATATTACCTCAGATGTCACCCATGACTGCTTACGTCCTGGCTTTGCACATGAGTGGCTGTGTTTGGGGCAATGCCAGGCATTGCCTTTATAAACAGCATAGAAAGTAGCCCTACACACACTCACACAAAACCCCAGACACAGAATCAACTTAGAAGCTAGCATGAGAAAGAGATTAAAGTTTATATTTATATAGAAAAATTTCTCTATCCCATGAACTAATGAAAATGAACTAAGTTAAGAACTCAAAATTGCTTTTCTTGAAAAAGAAGGACAGGAAGGGATGGGAGGAGAGGTGGAAGAGAAAACTTATGCTGCTCTATAATGTTACTGAAAAGTTAAATCTCTGTGAGTAGAAGAAACAGTCTAGAAGTAGAAAGTGGATTTTCATGAAAATAGGCACTCCCTACTGATGTTAACATCTTGGGTCTTACCCAAGCTGTGCTGGGGAAGTGAAATCTTGTGAGCAGCCAGACACTGGGAAATTTTTATTTGCAGCCATAAGTTATCCCATATGGTTGCAGAGTGATTTCTTACACAATGGATAGGAACTTGAATTAACTTGGCTGTTTTCTACAAGGAGAAAGGAGGAAAAGATGGGTGGGCCTGAATTCTGTGTCATAACCGGGCCTGGGGTAGTGGCGGCAGCAAATCATCTCAAGTCAGAATAGTCTTAGGTAGCTAAAAAATTATGGCAGGAGTGACAGTGGAATAAAGCAATAGGATGGAAGGGAGAAGAAAAAATGGAAAAGTAAGATAAGTGATTACCAGTAAATAGGAAATGTATGGTAATAAATACCAAAGACATGGGAGAGGGAGGAGATGAGGGGAGAGGAAGTTGGTGACAGAAAGATCAGTCAGGGGCAAGGAGGGGGCACATGGCCAGGAATATCAGGTAGAGGAGGGTCTCCACTATTACAGAGAAAAATCAAGATAGTGTAAAAAAAAAAAAACGGCAAGACAAGCAAAGGTGGAGAATGAACACAAGATAAATTACATAAGAGATTGAAATAAATAAGACTTTTTAAGTAGATAAGGAACAAGAGGTCAGAGAAATGGCAAGCGAAATTTATTGCCAGAAGAAGCAAAAAAAAATTAAATGAATTCTCTGCCTGAGTGTTCACAGGGGACAAGGGTGGAGGGGTGTAGATGCCAGAAACAGGCATAAATTTTCAGAAGAAGGAAGGAGAAATGTTTAAAGAAATCAAGATCAATAGTAGGACCAGCTATCAAGAAATTACAATGTTCCAAAGCTTCAGAAAACTCCAGGGGCAGAAATGGCATCCAGCCCAGAGCCTAAAGGGATATGGTGGGTGGGATCTCAGGAATCTTCTCGCAGAATTTTGCAAAGCTGGAAAGGGAGAGGCAGGCACAGTCCTGCAAAAGTGACATGATATCCATTGGGGGTGATGCATGATCCATTCTTGGGTTACCATGTGATGCAACCTAAATACAGATGAGGGGTGACACTCAGCTCATTCTTCACAACTGGCATTTCCCTTTGACAAGCAGCTGTCAGTAAAGGCTGTGTGTGTCAGTAATAAAATGGCTGGTATTTGTACACTCTCAAAGGCCAGTTGTTCTCGTCCTGGCCTTTAGCTACGGCACCAACAAAACTGGCAGCTAAGTGATCACTGTGCCTTTTGACCCTCAAGCTCCGGGAAGCCTTCTCTGACGTGCTTCCAGGGAGCAAAAACCACCAAGGCGAGCAGGAGGGAAAAGAAGGGAGTCTCTAGGGAATTGGACTAGTGGCTTGAGTGGGTAGACTCACTTCACTCCTCATTCACAGCACATTTTCTATCCGGAGTCTCCTTGTGTATTACTTTTTAATTTATTTCTTTAACTTCACCCTGGTGTAAATACCTTTGCAAGCTGCCTTAAATGCTTTTTGAAACAACTGAGAAAGGAAGAAGACTAGAAGAAAGAAGAGGAGAAAGAAGAGAGGAGAAGAGCAGGAGGAAATTTCTCACGAGAGACGATGGGGCCCAGAAAAGAACAAGAACATTGGTCTGAGTGAGGAAGAAGAATGAGTTGGAAACAAGAAAAAAATCCAAGAGTGAGAGAAATCATCTACCGAGGTGGGGCTGAGAGAAGGAAGAGCAAACTTCAGGATTTGAGGTACAGAGTTAAGAGGGAAGCAGCCGGGGGAGAAAAGCAGAGAAGTGCAGTGGGAAGAAGTCTACCGTGGTTCAGAATGGAAGGCTGAAGGGAAAAAACTGGGTAGAAAGGAGCAAATCATTAGCAGATTTGCACTCGGCTTTGAAGGAAGTCCTTGGAGACAAGAAACCAAGCTGATGAGACAGAGGAGGAGAGATGATGTGAAACCATAACAGCGAGCAAAGAGGAAGAGAGAAATTTAGGAATAATCTAAAAAACTTAGTGTCCCTGAAGGCAAGTGTCTTTTAGTGAACTTTGGCCACAGCATTGAGCCTGTAAACATCAAAAGCAGCTCTTTCAGGAGGGACACACAGACACACACACACACACACACACACACACACACACACACACACACCATTTCTATCAAACTAAATCAATTTAGGTTCCCTTTTAGGAATAAAGAAAGAAGGGTAATCTATGAAATTTACTAGTGAAAGACAGAAGTTACTTTAATATTCTACTTACTTGACACCATAAAATTTAATAGCTCAAACTATAAATTTGACACAGGAATGATTGTAATTCCATACATAGATAAGTGAGAATGGCTTTAAAAGATGTTTTATTTACTGACTTGATCAAAAATTCTTAGTCTAACCAGCTCACCAATAAGGAAAATAATCCATAAATCCTAAAAACGTCAATCATTTGACTTCACAAGATTTCAGGGTTGGAAGTGAGAGCAGGTGTGGTCACTTAGGTCATTTTCTCACTGGGCTATGCCCGTTCCATGAAACATGTCAGAATGATATGCATGTTTTTTATGTCAATTATGTCAATTAATAGCAAAAAAGTTATGTTTTTCTCTCTTCTCTAGGTAGTCTTGTTCATTGCACGCTTCTCAGCCGAAAATATATGCACCTACTACTATATTTTCTAATATTCAGTCTGAAGTACAAGGTTGTCACTTCTATTGCTATTTTGCAGTTAGGGAAATGCAGTCCCTGAGGAAGGAACCAGATGAGACTAGTGTTAACTAAATCAGAACAAGAGAAAGGTTGCCCTATAATCAAATATAAAAGGAATTGGTTTACTCTAGTTTATGAAAATAATTTGAGTCCCAAAAATAACATTGTTAAGATTTCTTTCCTCCCCTCTACCCCTACCCACACCCCAGCCCACAGAAATGCACTTATGTAGATTTTGTGCAATCCATGGTGACATCCAGTCGTAGATATTTGTTTGCTTTTGGGGCAGCTGAATTTTCAAATTTTGATTCACTAGCCAACTTTTCACATCTCCTGGTGAAGGTGACCAACTTCTTTTGAAAAATCAGAACTTCTGACAATATTTTCTCTGGTCAACGACTGCCAGTTGCCGGGCATGCTGCCCACTTGAGATTAGATGTGGCTCTCCACTTCAACCCTGGCCCCACCCAGCGTACACCACCCATTTTGGTAGCCTACTTCTCCCCTGTAAACATCTGAGTTTTTGATGTGTGCACTGAAGAATCCATAGGACCCCTAAACACATTGAACAATTTCTCAAAATGAGGATCAGTATTCTGAACTTCTCTAAGAAGGCTGAGAGAGCAGATGACAGTTCAAAATGACCCCACCATAGATAGCCCTTGGTACATACATACGAATAACAATAGCCACAGGACAAGATGGCAGGGCCTAATTGGCCCCTGCCTCACTTTAAATTACATAATACAATTCTGATATTTGAAATTGCTTGACAAATCAGATTAGGAATTACATTATCCCTTTTTTTTTTTTTTTGTAACTTAGCTACTTACGTTTTTGTCTTATTTTATTATTATTTTTCTTCATTATTCGGTCTTAAACCTGATGTTGATAATCTTGCTAATAACCATATTATGGGACATTTACTTTCTAATATCTTCTTTCCAAAACTCAATATATATTTTATTATGATTTTATTAAATATTATACAAATAAACTAAGTTTTTATGATGTTGGTATTTTTCAACATTTACCTTGAAAAATAACACTGGGTCTTTTGAATGTAATGACCTGAAATTTCTTAGAATAAATTGATGATTCATTTCAAGTATTATCAACTAGAAGGATGATAAACAAACTGAAACTCCTGACTCACTTCATTATAAAGTCTCATTCTGTACCCAAGGGGAAAATGACAGATGAAGCGGCTAGGCCCTGACCCGTGGTAACCCCACTGCCAGCAAGGCAAGCTCAGGTTAGAAAAGGTCAAA
The DNA here is from genome assembly GCF_000956105.1 of Propithecus coquereli. Lineage (NCBI taxonomy): Eukaryota > Metazoa > Chordata > Mammalia > Primates > Indriidae > Propithecus > Propithecus coquereli. Next base: position 5,298,304 of record NW_012147986.1, on the reverse strand, counting down.
CAGTGGAGTCTCAGGATCTACAAGCCAAAAATAGCATAAGGCATTGAGAAATGGTTAGTCTTTTAACTCATAAAGGTGAGATACCAAATGCAGGGTAACCACGTACTTTTTATATAGTACAGATTTTTTTAAAAACTCTGAATTAAACATACATTTTTATGCCAGGACAGTTTTTTATAACAAAGCTGGCAACCAGAGTGGGTCATAACTGCCTTACAAATGTAACTTTCCCAACCCACTCTCCCCATAAACACACATATCCCAAAGTGGGTTGCAAGCTTCATGAGCTTCATGATTTGCAGGACTCAATGCAAAATGAAAATGAGGGGCCCCAGGTTCAAAAATGATTGAGACTTTAAAGATGGTGACAGCAGAGCATTAAACCAACTGAGGGGCCCTTCTGAGCTCTGTGCCCTGCACAACTGCAGAGGTTGCACCCCCATGAAGCTCACCCTAGTTACAAGAAAGAACTTTTGAAAGTTAAAAAAAAATTTTTTCCCTTTCAAAGATATACAACCATTTGGCTTTCATTCCTACATCCTCAAATCTGGCCTTAGGAAAACAGCATCATTATTCAGGAACAGAGCACAGGTATACCAAAGAGAATCAACCTTCTAACCAAGTACTTTTCCATTCTTGCCTCCACTCTCCATATTCTGATGGGCATTTTCACCTTCCTCCCCAGACCAGGGAAGAGTTGGTTGCTCAGGCATTAACTCTTTGGCATGCATAATGGGCAACTGATTAAGTAAATACCTTTTGAACTTCAGAGCAGATTGTTTGAATAAAACACAATCAAATCCTTTGCGTTGAGAATGAGAAATGTGAGTAAGAGGAGAAGGAAATAGAAAAGTGAATGTCCTATTAAAAAAGTATGAAGTAGCTCTTCTATAAGGGCTCTTTGCTTACCAAAGCAAGCGAACCAGACTTTAAAGTGTCAGCAGGGGCAGAAAGAACATGGTTGATTAGACCCTGAAGGGCAAAGCCCTGGTAACAATTGGGACTGTATGAGAAATTCTAAGAATAGAGCCTCAAGCATTTAGTGGGCATCATTTTGGGAGATGCAGGCTTTGGTGAAAACATCTGCTGCATCAGCTGTTGGCAGGGTCTTGGAAGGGTTGGTATTATTTCCTAGGTCTATTAATACCATAATTTTCTGTTTCTACAAAACATTCTAGTTATTCTTTGGGCGTGGCCTACTTGATCATTTACTAGCTCTGAAAAATTGGTACAGCAGGATTTCGGGTGCAGTCAGGTTTCTTAGTGTTGCTGTTCGGGGTTTGGTTTGCTGGCAGTGGCCTGAGAATCCAGATGGCTGGGCTCTGCTGCTAATAGGACAGGTGGTCCTGAGGGAGACCCAGCACCTTCCAAACACAGCTCTCAGCTTTATTAACCAAGAATGTGAGGGGACACTCCTAGGTCAGAAGTCGCTTGGCCCCTCCTTAACGAGGGCCCTGGGGATAGGGGATGCATGGATCAGGTGTGGGCCACACCCCACTCCAGCGTCAACCAGAGAAGCTTCCTGAGTTTCTGTGCATTTTTTGTTCCCCCCAGCAGAGCACAGAAGTGAAAGCCTATTTCTGGAGGACATTCCCGTCACATCTGGCTCAGGTAGCGACAGCTCTGACATCAGGGCCAGGGCTCCCATCCCAGCTCTACCTCTTCTTAGGAAGTGACCTCAGGCAAGTTTTTAACCTCTGTGCCTTGATTCCCTTGGCTGGAGAATGAAGGCAATAACCCTACCTACATCCTAGGGGTTTTGTGAAGACTGAATGAGGTAAGGTGTGCATAAAAAACATTTAGCTCCATGCCTGGTTTACAAATGTTCCAGAAAGCAATTTTGTTTGAACAAAGTATTTCATGACAAAGGAAAGACTGAAACACACCGGACTCTAATCCTTAAAGATCTCTCTAGGGCTAAAATGTTATGATTTTTCCACCATTTCTTCCCTTATTTTCTTTATCCTTCACTCCCTCCCCACAAAACCTCTGCCACCAGAATTGAACAAAGGTCAAACGGGAATCTTTCCCTTGGCCATGGCAGTGGTGACGGCGTGTCTATCAATTTAAAAGTGTGCCTATGGTGATTCATGCCTATAATCCCAGCCCTTCGGGAGGCTGAGGTGAGAAGATAGCTTGGGTCCAGGAGTTCAAGACCAGCCTGGGCAAAATAGTGAGACCCCCGTCTCTACAAAAAAATTTAAAAATTAGCCTGGAGTGGTGGCATGCCCATAGTCCTAGCTACTCTGGAGGCTGAGGCGGGAGGATGGCTTACGCCCAGGAGTTTGAGGCTACAATGAGCTATGACCGGGCCATTGCACTCTAGCCTGGGCAACACAGTGAGATCCTGTCTCAAAAAAAAAGAAAGTGTTCTTGGAAATGCAGTTTGGAAACTTAGTGTCATAGGATTTTGCCCAGCTTTTTTCAGTAGGTGTAACCAAACCCTCCTTCCTCACTGCCTCATTTGTGAGAGGAATCCTGATAGTCTATGTGTGGAGTATGGGCAAGGCCACATCTCTAATTACCACTGCAGACAATAATGCTAATGTCAATGGCAAATACTGTCACAAAGGAAAAATCTAGGACATGCAGAAGCAATAGCTAAGGCCTTGTAGAAATCATATAATTTATGTCCACTTCATGGCACTGAAGCACGAATGACCTCCCAGCTGGCAGTTACCTTCACCGGCTTTTTCCTTCCACCTGCTTAGTGAGAAAACAGCCATCGATGACAGGAGCCCAGGATAAATCTGTCAGCATGACTTACGGGACAAAATCTCCTGAGAAAGGCTTGAGGAATCCAATAAATAAAAATCTCTATGTCCCCAGCAGAAGCAAGGTTACCCAAGTTTATAACGTCTCCTTTTAACCCCTCTGGGATGAGCCTTATTGACTGTAATTATCACCCACCTCTGATGACGTCCTCAAGGGGCACGTCTTTTGCTGCCATGCGTTCCGCCCCACGCAGACCTGCTTCCCACATAGCAGTCCAAAGAGCAGCAGGTTTTGGACAACAGGTCATGGTTATTTTTTATCTGACAGGTAAATTGGATGCCTTGATTCTTCCAGGGAAGGCGCTGGGTGTTGAAAACAGATTCCTGGCATTTAACAGAAGTTGGGAAAGGGATTTTAAGATACTTAGAGACTTAGAAGACAAGAGGCCAGCAGGGTCTCTGGCTACAAGATAACAACAGTTCTGTGGCTGTCACCCAAGCCTGCAAAAGGGTCTCAATTGCCAGACTTGACCACATACTAGATGGTGATTCTAAAAGAGGTTTGAGGACACCCAGAAAGTTTGAACCTATTTCTTAGAATTCCACCCAGTTTCTTCCTTCAGAGGTCAAGGGCACCTACAGTGATATACAAGCTGCAAGAAGAATTAAATTTAGCACCAAGAAAAGACAAGAACACTTCAAAAAGCTATATTGGGTAGACAAGCAAAGAAAAGGGTGGAAGAACGTGGGGTGTTTGGGATTCCTTACTGCCTAGGAAATAAATCCCTACTCCTGTGCCTGGCACCCAAGGCCCTACTCAACATAGCCAGCCTTCTCTTTCTGACCGCCCCACAATTCCCACCCAGCTCCAGCTCCAGAGTAATAGTTGCAGACCCCAAGGGGATCTCAGAGTTAATGCAAGGGGCTGTGGAGTCTTCCACGCCCAGGATGTCTTATCCATATCTGTCATTTTTTATACCACATGAATGAGACTATTAGAAGGTTAACACAATATAGGTTCATCCAGAAATATTATTGAATCTCTGGTTGCTTTGGTACTGAATGAGCAATTTCCTGTGGAGGTTTTAGAAAGTTTTGTTGTTGTTGTTGTTTTGGCTTTTTGTTTACCTAAAAAAGAATTGTTCTTCATGAGAAGCAGGGACCTCCTGGGTGACCATATCTTCGGTTAGGTAATCTCTTCCCTGGCATCTTTCTTTCTCCAAGATGTCCAATATAAATTTAATGCAAGCCACAAACATAATTTTTAATTTTCTAGTAGCCACATTTTAAAAATTACTAAAAAGAAATGGGAAAATTTAATTTAAATGATATATTTTAATCTAATATATCCAAATTTTGTCATTTCAACATATGACCAATATTTAAGAGATGCTGATAAGATATTTTAAATTTTTCTTTTTTCATACTAAGACTTCAAAACGTAGTGTATATTTTATGCTCATAGCCCATCTCAGTTTGGACCAGCCCCATTTGACGTGTTCAGCAACTACACCTGACTCGTGGCTACCACGGTGGACAGTGCAGTTCTCCGCAGTCCTGCCTCAAGGTCTTGGTTCTTGCTGTCCCCCTGCCACACCTGACCTTCCACACCTCTCTGCTTGTCTGCAGTGCAGCCATCCTCGATGCCTCATATATGGACAATCGTTGCTATAGATCTCCAAGCTTAGAGTGGTCTCCCGCTCCTCATTTCTTCTAGCACTTACCGTCTATGCCACGCCACTTGCCCCAGTAATCCTACCCCATCTGGGCTCATTAGTCAGCTGTTTCACAGGTGTGTGTCATGTCTCCCCAGGAAGTCTGTGGTCTATCTGTGGGAAGCAAATGCACCTTTTCTCTTTTCCCTCCTCCATAGCACTAAGCAGAATGAAGAACACATAGTAGGCTCCATAAGTATTTGCCCAATTGAATCAATTTCATTTTCTTAGACACTCTGCCATATGCTGCTGGAGAAGTGAGCTTTTATTTGCACCAAAGACTTAATATGACAACCCAAGAACAAGGAGATGTGATGTTCTTCCTCCAGGGGCCAATTTTCTTACTTCTGGATGAATGCATTTTTTTCATCAAGAATATCTCAGGACTTTCTATGACCTTATTGTACACTACCTTGGGCCTCTAATCTGTGCTCACAGACTCCAAATATATGTATAAGTAGTGTAATATTTTTGAAAGAAGTTCCAATGTATGTTTCCTTATGCCCCATATCCCTTCTCCACTTCAGCTTCATTGAAGTAGAGAGGACAGGTGCCACTTTGAGAAAAAGGAGAAGACAGCAAAGAAAAACTCTCTCCTTCCCATTGGAGGTCTGGAGAAGGAAGGGCACAGGGACAGGGAACAGAAGTCCCCACTCCAGGGTGGTAAGGTGGGTCTGGGGAAAAGGGGTGACCAGCAGAGTTCAGCAGGCAGACTGTCAAGTCAGGTTGAGGGAAGGACTCTTAAGTAGCCTTCAGTTCCCATGTGTCTTGGACACTGAGTAGAGAGCCATAGGGCGTTGTTGGAGACTAGGTGACCTCATGGGCTGTATATGGCCTTGTTCAGGAACACTTTGGAGGACTTACAGAGGCTAAGAGAGATCTATAGAGACAGTACGAACCAAGAGGAGGCCAGTCAACAGAGAGAAGCCTCTGGGCCATGACCCAGCTCTGAAACACACCAGCAATCCATCAGCTACAGAACTCCCAGAGAAACAGCACTCGCCTAAGGAGAGCCACGGGCAGACTCCTTATTCTTGGGGAATTGCAATATTTCTTGCTTTTTAGTTTTTTCTTGAGACAGAGTCTCAGTCTGTCACCCTAGGTAAAGTGCAGTGGCATCATCATAGCTCACCGCAACCTCAAACTCCTGGTTCAAGTGATCCTCTTGGCTCAGCCTCCCAAGTAGCTGAGACTACAGGCGCACACCACAAAGCCCAGCTAATTTTTCTTTTTTAGTAGAGACGGGCTTTCACTCTCGCTCAGGCTGGTATCAAACTCCTGAGCTCAAGTGATCTTCCAGCCTCAGCCTCCCAGAGTACTAGGATTACAGGCGTGAGCCACCGTACCCAGCCAGGAATTGCAATATTTCTAAGAGACAAGTTACTCAACTAGACTAAGTTTTGAACCAGACTGCATTAAGACTAGGGTGGTGGTGATTATTTTCATTCCACCAATCGGGTACAACTCATCACGGATATCAGAACAAATTTAGAAAACATGGAAACTAACTTTTTCTGCACATCTCTGTATGAGTAATTCTATGACCCTAATGTGTATGAAATCGTTGAGTAGATAAAGCTAAGAGGACAACAAAGTGTGGAGTGTGTATGATGTGTCTGTGAGGAGATGAATGAACTTAGGACAATGTTCAAATTCTGTAAATAATTTGTTGTCGAAAAAATTACTTTAATGATTTGGCCTTGGCCAATATTCATTTTGGACATCTTGTTCAAAATAGCATTCACTGAGCACCTGTGCTAGCCACTGCAGATACTCTATTAAATAAAACATGCTCGCAAGAAAGGCGCTTATACCTTGGTACCATTTTCTCTTCCAGTGCTAGAAGTCTACCTACCAATATTGCTTTCATCACGTCCTTGGTGTCTGACATGTACACCTCAGTATAAATTAACTTAATGTGTTAACTCTTCATAATTCGTGGTTGTTTGTTTGTTGTTGTCGTCGTTGTTTACATTTTTATGTCATTCCCAACTATATAAAACAAAGCTTTGATCTCTGCTCGAGCAACTTTTAGGGAACAGTAGACATCTGGTGAGCTGTATGTCTTTTCATACCAGGAAGTCTTCTTCCCTGAGATTCATTCAACAAACACTGATTAAGTGCTGGCTCTGTTCCACATCCAGAACTAAATGCTGGAAAGACATGGATGCCTCTCTGACATCTCCTCTTGGAAGTGCCATGAGCATCTCGTATGGAATAAGTCCTAGAGAAATACCTGATTCCTGCCACCCCAACCTGCTCTTCTCCAGGTTTTCCTAGCCCAGTGCAGAGCAGCATCATGGACGCCATGTGCTCCAATTGGAAGCCCTTGTGTAACCCAGTTCCTCCCTTGTGCCATCATCGCCCCTCAGAAACATACACACTTTGACACACAGACCCACATGTGTACGTTGGTCCTGCCACCAAATCAGGTCTCGAATCTGAGCTCCCCTGTCTGTCCCCACTGCCGCTGCTGTGGGAAAGCCACGCCTTCTCAACAGGGCCACTGAGATAGACTCGGGTAGTTTCCCCACCACCTGCGCTCCTCTCAGCACTCAGATCAGCAGGCAGATTGCCTCACTCCCCTCCCTGAACACTCTCTGGCTCCCCAGGACAGCTGGAATAAAGTCTGAACTCCTCCCCTGTCCTCTAAGGCACTGCGTCATCTACGCTACTTACCTCCCCATGTGATCTGCCCCACAACCTCCCAGCCTCACCTGCCGTCTCCTTCCCCACCACCTGCATGCTCCAGGCTGAGGTGGTTCTCAGAGAGACCCACATTCTTTCTGCTTCAGACAGAAGCACTTGCTAGTCCTTCTGCTTAGAATTTGCTCTCCATGTCCCGTCACAGGTCTGGGTCCTTTTCCTCCTGCAGGTCTCAGTTTAAATGTCATCTCCTCACAAACATTTTCCCTGACCAGCCTAGCCAGGAGTATTCCCTATATTTCTCTATCAAAGCTTTCTGTTTATTTTCTTAAAAGCAAAACCATAGGTCATTAACTAGTTGATTGACTTATTTAGTAGCATAGCACAGTAGCTAAGCACCTGGACTGTGAAGCCAGACTCTCTGAATTTACATTCTGGGTTTGCCACTTCCAAGCTGTGTGGCCTAAGAGAAGTTACTTAACCTCTCTGTGCTTCCATTTCCTTATCTCTAAAAATAATAGTGTCTGCTTCCCAGAGTTGTTAGAGGATAAAATGAGTTGATATAAGTGAATCACTTCAAATAGCGTTGGTTTGTAAGCAGCATAGTATGACTGTTTGTTAAATAAATAAATAAATAAAGTATGGTGATGGCAGGAATTCTTTCTGTTTTCTTCAGCACTGTCTCCCCAGTCCCATACTAGCCCAAAGTAGACACTCACTAAATGCTAATTAAATAGGTAAATGAATAAAAGAATGACCAAAGAACGTGACTTCTGTCCTTGATGTTTCGTGGTAGAGCCCTCCAGGTCACAAACTTTACTGTGCAAAGCAATCACCTGGGGGTTTTGTTAAAGGGAGACTCCCATTCTGTAGGTCCGGGGTGAAGCCTCAGAGTCTGCATTTCTAACAAGCTTCAGGTATTGACAATGATGCTGGTCCACAGTCTACACTTTGCATAGCAACAGCTGATTGCTGGCAGACCTAGGTTTAGAAATTTGCTCCTGAAACCTGCTTGTCAGAAACAGCCTCCCAGTTGCCAGACCTTTATACCCTATAGACAGCCACTTCCTAATCAGGCCATCCCAGAGTTGGAATCTTCTGGAAGCACTGATAAGGTCTCAATGGACACTGCCCATGATCTTACTCAGGTGTAGTGACACATGAGTCAATAACCATCCTACCTTTACTCTTGACCACCTGGGAAGGTCTGGAAAGGCCTCCTAATATACTTTCCCTTTATCATCACCGGGCCATCTATATATTTCATCTGAAAAGAATCTTTTCTCTTTAGGGCTCTCTTTGGGGCCTTAAAAGGTGTAGTAAATGCGTTCCCTTTACACTGGCATTTTCAGTAATTTATTCCAGATACTGGATCTTGTATTATTTAATTCTTAAATGCTTTCAGATTTCAAATATGCTTTGTATCAGCACATACCAACTATGTATGTTGGCACTGGCATTTTAAGAACAAGAAAATTAAGTTTTTAAAAGCAACACCCTGATTTTTTGGACATGACTAAGGTGTGATTATTTTTTCCAGGGAGGGGGCAGGGAGTGGTGTGTGGCTGGAATTGCTCAGAACTGCTCACCGGTTGCCTCTCAAGAGTGTTTGAATTTAAAACATTGCTGTTGCCTCTACTATAGTGTGTGCTCCAGGAAGAAAGTCCTGCTCCCTTCCAAACTCCCAACCAAAATAACCCCAGGGCACTCTCAAAAGTAGCATAATCTTCATGCAACAAAGATATTTCACAGCACCATGTCTGAAACCTGAATGTTTATCTTCTTTAAACAATCACAGCCTGCAACGCCTAATTATCTGCTTCCAAAAGCATTTGGTTAGGCACGCAACACATCTCAGTAATGGAAATGGACTCTAGTCTCCTAGAGCCAGTTCATAAAAGCAATGGAGTTGTTTTAATATTGTCGATTCTCTCTCTCGGCAGTGCAGTCGAGTAATGTAGCAGAACTGTCTGATGGCCAAGGTAATGATCAGAAGGGATATAACAGAGAGAGACATCTACTGGCTGAGATCGTAGAATTAGCTCATTTATTCAGTTGGAAGAGTTTGGCTGGAGGGCCTCGTGGTGCTTGCTTCACATGCCGATGTCCCCTCCCCAGCAGCATCACAGTCCAGGCTGCGTAGGATCTGGGGATAAATGTCCAAATCCTCCTTACCTGCTCCTTCCCGGAACCACGACTCCACCTGTTACTTTGGTGAAACCTCGTTCTCTCTCCCACAGGCACATGGGGCCTTCATTACTGGGTAAGAATTATCTGAGTCTTTGAGGATGCTAACTGTAGCTTAAAAAAGAAATGAAGCTGTTAGAATTTCCTACTTTACAGATTCTTCAGAATTGACCACCATGTGTCCAGCCCAGCTCAACAAGATGTTGGGTTTTCTATTCTTAAGTCCAGTAATGTCACCGAGCACTTCTTAAAGTTTGAAAACTCCATGAAGTGCTGTAGCACCTACCACAGACTGGTACTTGTTTTATCCCAAATTAATTCTCCCCTCCCAAAACACTATGATGTATTTTTGTTGTTATTGTTATTGGCTAATGCCCATGTTAATTATTTGTAATTCCCAATCAATAATAATGGCCCCCAGAGAACTCACTTCTCCTTACTTCTATTCCTCCATCCTCATCTGGAATCAAACACCAAAGGGGACCGTCCAGAACAGAAGGACTACACTGGAGCTCCATGTTTGTCCTGCCCCATATTACTAGGCATAAAGGGATAAAGAGTGGTACCCGCCCCCGACTCCCGAGTGTCAGGGGCACGCTTTAATAGCATCACATAGGCAGAGTCATAACATCCACCTTTGTCTACAGCAGGCAATCAGAGTGCACCCAAGAGGGGAGGGAGGTTATTTATTTTCCCCAACAAATACATGTTAAAGTACAGGTCATCGATATTACAGAGAAAATGAGGATGCAGCACAATCAGAGAGATCCCGATACAGCACCTGGCACAGCATTTGCAGAGCATACTAGATATTGGTTGATGAAGATCTCAGGCTTAAAGCCTGTGCTTTTCCGTAAGAGAATGAGCGCATATTAAAACTTCATATTTGATATTAATATCGCGTGGAAGCAAGTAGTAGACACCCTTGCCCAGAAGGTTTGGGACACAGAGAAGGTTCTAGACAGTGGTATATTCCAGTAAATAGCCTTTACATAGAGAGGTGGGTCCAAAACTTTGTAATGTTCTCATTACAAGAAGTGCGCTCAGTCATCATCAATTAACCTTTCCTTGCCTTCATATAAGATACCGCTGCCTGGGGACATGCCAGGCTATTAGACATGGTCAGCAGCCCCCGGGTGAACATCTGTTCTACTCTTCGAATCCCTGGGAGTCCTACCTAGTACACAGGGGGTGTAACTCACGCGTGGCCACGGATCTTCTCCCTCTTCCCCAAGGCTTCCCCAGGCAACCCTGGCCTAAAGCATGGAATGCTCTTGGTAAACATAAAGGGCTTTATAAATATTATTGTCAGTTGCCATTGTTAACATCTTAACATTATTAACAATCTTAACATTGTTGTTGTTAAGACTATAAGTTGGAGCTATAAGCATACAATTGGCCACTTCCCCCAAGTCCATTTATGACCACTACAAAGTGGACTAAATAGCTTTTCTCCTGGAAATCCTAATACCTTTCTTGAAGAGTAGTAATTCTCAAATAGAGTGATTTTGCCCCCAGGGAATGTTTGCCTATGTCTGGAGACATTTTTGTTGTCACAATGAGGGGGGACAGGGAGGCTACTGACATCTAGTGGGTAGAAGCCAGAAATGCTGCTAAATATCCTACAGCGCACAGGACAGCCCCCCTCCCCCACCAACCTCCACCCAAAGAATTATCCTAAATGTCAATAGTACTGAGACTGAGAAATCCTATCCTATAGGATTGTAGAAGAGAAAAGATCTTCTAGTCTTATTCTCTACCTGGAACCCCACTGTTAGCTTTCTGGGTTAAGTGGGAATGGGTGTAGCACAGAGTACTGGGCTTGAGAGGGGAAGACTAGGTGCTCGTTCCCGCCATTTTGCAATTGTGTGACTTCTGACAAATCAAAATGACCAAGTCCTAATTTCAAATACTCTGTTTCTGTTGTCAAATATATTCTGGGTTGGTCTTCAGAAACATTTTTGCTGTAACTCACATGACATTATAATGCATCTTCCACGTTCGAGGGTGAAAGAGGTGCTATTAATAATTACGGTGGGGCAGCAGGAGTAAATCTGGACCGTTCTGGGCACTGGGACCTGTGGCCATCCGCACCAAAAAGAATAGCCAGGAAGCAAAGTAAAACAGTGTTCCCCCATGTTTATCTAGTATTCCGTCCATTCTGTGAGACTGGAACACTCCTTACCCTGTCTGGTCGCTATATCCACCCCCTTATGTAGGGGGGACAAGGATTGTTATCTCTAACTACAGGGCAAGCAGTCTGAGAAATAGAATGGGAAGCTGAGCGCCCATGTGCCCCATCTCCTGATTTCTACGCCAGTGTCCCTCCATCTGCAATAGTGTCTAATAGTCCTCTCCCAACTGCACAGGAGGGAGATAGGAAGCAAGGGGCCGGGACTTCACGGTGCCAGATTTGTGGGTCCATGCCTATTTCCTTAACGGGTTTAACGAGACTGTTATGTGCATCAAGTACCAGCTGCAGAAGAGAATCTGTGACACCATCTTAATACTAACCAGGAGAGAAGCTGGTTAGCATTATGTGCCCAGGACGGATGGCCATCTTGTCTTCATTAATGCTCAACTTCCTACAGCATCACTAGATAGCAAATCATATCCATCTTTATGGGAAGTTTAGGGAGAATAAAGGAAGCAAGACACTCATGGGTAATGGAGAACATCCTCACACAGAAAACTGTCAAGTTCGGTCACCTGATTTAGATCTGGTTTGCTAACCTCACTTTCTATTTGTTGCAGTGTCTGATCTCTTAGATCCTGATGTAGTGTAATGGATTAGAGTCTTCCTCTGCAGTTCTTGACTGGACTAAGGTCAATTACCCTGATTCTTCTCTTGATATGACCTCCTGGGACAGGCGTTTTAGTGCTGGACCGTACTCTGACTCGGCGGCCACTCCTTTGTGCTAATATAGGTTTGCCAGAGAAGAACAGGATGCCCAGTTAAATTTGAATTTCAGATACACAAATAATGACTTAGTATAAGTATGTCCAAATATTGCATCAGATATACCAATAAGTTATTAGTTGTTTATCTTAAATTCTAATTTAATTTGCTGCCCTGTGTTTTTATTTGCTAACTCTGGCAATCCTACCCCAATTTAAAGGTGGCTGCATTTCTTCCATGGAGCTACTGTCCTCTGGTCGGGCATCACTTCGAGTGAACGATAGTGCAGATGACCACAGAACTAACTGAAATGAGGGAGGGCCATTAAAAAGAGGTTATTTGACGAATATGGAGATTTTCAGGTACCAGGTTGGTGGTGATTGGTGTGACATGGGGAATTTCTACTTTTTACCTGAAGAGTTTAACCAAATACTGTTTGGCTGGCCTGAGGTTCAGGATTTCACCTACAAGAAAAAAAAATGATCTTGATGAAGCAGTTTGCTGACTTGTAACCAATGACCAATAACACCTTCCAGGGCTGGCCAGAAGAGATTGGAAAAATAAAGCATATGAAAATAAAAGTTTATAAATGTAGAAAAATAAAAATTTCCTGTGTGGGTAAACATCTATGAACAAAGAAGCTGTTTGGGTGGGAGCGTTAATGTGCTATGTGTCAAATGGCGAGTTTCAGGGGACAGGTCTACATCCACGTGTAAGTAGACGACACAGTGAAACAGAATGGTGGCAGACGCAACTGGCGGAGCTTTTACGATTCCGGGTGATAAAGTTTCAAGGCAAACAGAAGTCTTTTGAAGTTTGTACTCATGTACTTTTACCATATAACTACTCCTCATTTTTAAGGGGAAAATATATTTGTAAAAGCCTATAAATTGCTTATTTGGATTTTGTACTTTTAAAAACACAAATAATATTTCAAGCAGTTTAGTACAATTGAATAAAAAGTACATGGGGCCCATTTTTTAATAAAAGGTATGAGCCTAAAAACACGGACATCGGGTAGTCTCCAAGCATCTCGTGTGGAAGAGTAGCCTACCATCCAAAAAGGGAGAAGGGATGTTTGATCAATCGCAAATGAGACAAAATTCTATCCTCCTCATATTTAAATTATCCACAACTAAATTTAACAAAGGATTCCTGAGCCAATTCTCTTGCAGAACAAGTGTCGGATCTGTAATTTATTTTCAAGGAAACGATTTGCACACCAGATCCTTCCCTGGCAGTCTCTGCCTCCCCCAGCTCAAAGGGGCAGCTGCCAATTGCCAACCCCAGGCCCCACACCAGGCTCGTCTTCCCGGAGGTCTTCCCTCCAGTCCCCATAGGGCCAAGGTGCCGGCCGAGGCAGTGACCAGGACCTGTGCAGGTCCAGAGCTGCGCTCCATCGCTCACCTGTGTCAACTGGAAACCATCTCTGACCACACTCTTTGCTCTCTAAAATTTTGAACTTTCACTGATCAGCCACTTACTCGATCATATTTAGAATCAAAATATCGCCTCTTTTTTTCAAATACTATCTGAATTAAAATCAATGCTAAAGAGTGATAGACATCATTTAAGTCAAAACAAAACAAAACCACCCCCTCTCTCTTTCTCTTTCTCTCTCTTTCTCTCATTCCTTTAAGCCCAGTTTCTCCAACAACAGTGAACAGCTGTCCTGGAGCAGCAGTTTACTATCGTTATTTTATGATTCAGCCCATTCCATCATTTTGCCGGGGAAGGTTTGGGAGTCTGTATGCATGAGAGATACTCACAACATGGCAAGGCCCTCATAATCACCTGTGATTAATGCTAAGAACCCCCAGTGGTACCTCCTTTAATGATGCTCATAGAATCATGATGTCTGATCTTGGTTCTATTACTGTCAAAAGTGCTTTAATCTGCCCTGGGTTAAGGGCTCATACATCCATGCTGGTGCCTATCCAAGGAAGCAATTGGTGATTTTTTTCACTCCCTGCCCCAAATATTCATTCTTTTTTCTATTTGCCTCATAATGTAGAAATGAAAGAAGCAAAGAGTGTGTGTCCTCTGGAATCAATTGTAACTACTGCTATTACACAGGTCATTTGGCCCAAATTGAGGCATACAGCCTGGTTTTTCTACGCCTTGACTTCAAGGCAACAGAAACAGGAAAGAGTAGTTCAAAAGAAATAAAGTGCTAGCGAGGCACTTCCTGGGAGAGGTCACCAACATACGGTGGGATATTTCAGGGCCAATTTCAGACAATTGTTAACACTCCCAGACATAGAAACCTCCGATGCCATTTGGTTATTTCAAAACGCCTCCCTGTTTAGCGTGTCGGATCTTTCCACAGCAGGAGTTAGTGACTAGCAAGTTAAGTGGGAGCCCTTTCTGCATACCTGCTTGTGTTTTTAAACAACGTGCATCCAGTTCCAGGGCTAGCGGCCAGCACGCATTCCATTGTTTCTTTTAATACAGTGAGACAGTGACACCAACAAGCCATGTAGCCTTGGGTGGATCAGTTAAATTTTCTAGACCTTGATTTCTCCAGCTGTCACATGAGGATTTTAAACTACCATGACTGTTAAACTTCGAGTTCTGAATCACTGGGGCTCCTGTCCCCACAATAATGCATAAAGAACAAGAATCACGTGTTAAGATGCATTTTTTCTTAAAGATAGAAGAGGGAAGAGGTCATATTTTCATCAGGGAAAGTGACCTAATGTGAAACATTTCTCTTTTTTTTTCTTTTTGAGACAGGGTCTTGCTGTGTCCCCCAGGCTGGAGTGCAGTGTTGTCATCATAGCCCACAGTAACCTCAAACTCCTGCACTCAAGCAATCCTCCTGCCTCAGCCTTCATAGTAGCTGGGACTGCAGGCACGCGCCACATGCTCAGCCTGAAACATTTCTTAAACTATTAACCCCAAGCTATTCATATTCCAATTAGGTCTTATAAAAAACATATCATATAGAAATTACTCTAGCAGTAAAGAATGAAATCACCAAGCTTAAAGATGATTACTTGTCTGTTTGCTCTTGTAAAATGTGGTATATGTATACCATGGAGTACTATTCAGCTTTAAGAAAGAATGGTGATATAGCACCTCTTGTATACTCCTGGATAGAGCTGGAACGCATTCCACTAAGTGAGATATCCCAAGAATGGAAAGACAAGCACCACATGTACTCACCATCAAATTGGTATTAACTGATCAACACATAAATGCACATATAAGAATAACATCTATTGGATGTTGGGCAGGGGGGAGGGGGAAGGGGGAGGAGGGAGGAGAGAGGAGGGGACGGGTATTTGCATACACAAAGAGTGCAATGCGCACCACCCGAAGGATGGACATATTTGAAACTCAGACTTGGGCGGGGGGCAAGGGCAACATAAGTAACCTAAACATCTGTACCCCCATAATATGCTGAAATAAAAAAAAAAAAAGATGATTACTTGACTGATTAGCCCTGGTTTCTGAGCTCCGTAGACAGAAATGTTGTTGATGTGGTGTGTGTGTGTGTGTGTGTGTGTGTGTGTGTGTGTTTCCCAAGCTCCTTGAATAATTCAGATAAAGGGGAGAAAGTGGAAGTAATCTGAAATGAATATCACGCAGAGACAGCTGAACTTCAAGTGTACTGTAAACTTAAGAATCGGAGCAGTGGTAACAGTTACAGGAATGACTCAAGTGAAGGAATTTGGAGATAAACATCACTGGAATTTAGCAAATAGCCATGTTGGGTGACATTAATTCACTGAAAGCTCTTTCCTTTCTTTAGGTGCACAATGTCCAACAGAGACCTAAGTATTCTGAGAAAAAAGAGTAAGAATGCTTAAAATCCAAAGCACTATTTTTGCTTTTGCTCTGTTGTAAGGTCTTCTTTTCTGCAATTCACTGCTCAATCTTCGATTGCATAGACGCTCTTCTGATATTGTGATTTCAAAAAGTTACTTCCACTGTCTAAAAATCAGCAGATCTTTTAGAATAAACTGGCTTTCCAGAGAAAATATGGAGTAACTATTATAGTCATGTTTAAACATCAAGATTCAGAACTTACTTTTATGGAATAAATGTCTGGTCTCTGAAATTGCAATAAGGATAACTGTGCCTAAAATTTAGAGAAGAATGTTGTTATTATTTAGATAAATGAGTACCCCAAGCTTTTCAAACTTCAGGAAGCATTTGAGTTCCTTGGGGATCTTGTTAAAAATGCAGATTTTGATTCTGTAGGTCCCATCTCAGGCTAGGCCTGAGAGTCTGCATTCCTAATAAGCTCCCAGGTGACACTGTGGCCGCTGCCGCCACAGCTGGAAGCCAAACCACATTTTGAGTAAAAAGGCCTCTAAGTGACAATTTTTGAAAAATTTCACTACAACCATCTACACTCAGATTATTCTGAGGACAATTTGATATTTGTTTGATAGCTGGGAAGACATTTCTACTCCCTGCTGGGCTTTAGTTTCATCCATGATTACTATTACTTAGACTTCCTCATTGTCTAGATTTTGGATCATTAAAGGTCTATGCTTTACGGAGATGAGAGAAAAGGCAGGGCAGGGATATGGAAAATAGTTTTTAGTCCCCTTTCATCCTCTTTCCCTCAAGCTTAACTTCACGCATACATGTTGACTTGAGGAATATAGCAGGCATCAGAGTGGGTGGAACAACAACAACCAAAAAACCTGGATTATTGTCCCGAGAAATGTGGCTACAGACCACTCCGCATCAACCTGTGGAGAAGAACTGGAACAGTCCCACCGGCGAGGACAGCGCCAAGTTCACCTTGCAACACTCCACGTTTAATGATGGCTTCAGACATATATAGGGAGCAGAGAATAAGAAAACCATTGGAGAGTACATCTGAGACATCCCTGGAAATACTTTAGAAATAACAGGGGAAATGTTACAGTCCAGTAGAATGTGAGTGTTCCTTATTCTCTTTTAGTGGCCGAGTCTGCTGGGAAATTTTGTGTTTTGAAGGAATGCATTTCAAGTTTTGTGTGTGTGCTCAAAAGACTGCAGGATGCCGTGAATCTGATCAAGCTCTTCAAATCAGCTTAAGTTTTGTTCAGTTCCCTTATCCTGTTTGTGCTTCAATTTCTTCATAAGTAAATGGGGGCAATAATCCCTACCCCTTTAGGGTGGCTATGAGTGCTGAAAAAAGAACAAATGGAAAATAGTTACAGCAGTTAAAGTACTAGCACAGTCAATACATAATCATGACTACTCTATTCTTTTCATTGTCATTTTATTGCAGAGTTCTTGCCCCTCTCCACCTTGGAAAAAAATATCTGCCAAGAGTGTGAGCAAAGGAAGGCTCTAAAGTTAGGTGTGCGATTTATTTGTCATGGTCCCTAATGAGGAATTTTGTTTTAAATCCTTTCGAAACATCTGTTGCATTTCATCTCAGTGAGCACAAATCATAGAAAAATAGTAGCATCTGGGCTAGAAATGAAAAATGTCTGTTCCCCCTTTAAAAAAGAGAGCAAGAGCTAGAGCGAGGGGGGCGGCAGGGGGAGGTTGCTACATTTCTCACGCTGAGCACTTGATCACTGCAAGTCCTGCTCTACCTGTCCCGAAGGAAGCTGCAAGATTGATGTGCTCCTGCAGCTGCCCATCTGCTCCTCAGAGTACCCAGTCCCAGTGCCCCTCCGCTGGGTCAGCACTTTCCTCCGCGGGTGCTGAGAAGTGACTTTCTGCGTACGTTTCCCACTCCCTCCCTTGTGCCAGCCTTTGCTTCTAGGAAAGCTGGAAGAAATGGTCCATGAAGTTTCATTTGCCTTGAAAAAAACAGAAACGTCTTTGGAGAAATGACAAGTAGCCTACTGGCAGAGTGCAGCAACGAGGGGCCCGTGGCCAGCGCAGTCTGCTGCCTGGGAGAAGCAGAGAAGGCCAGTGGGGACAGGGTCCCTAGGGCCTCAGAGGACAAGGAAGGAAAGCCTTAAAGAAAAATAAAAGGAGCTCAGAAGTCTTATAGGTTCCCCACACTTTTGAATGAGTTTCCTGGAATTGCTTGGGGTCTGGCCTGAGGGAAGTCAGCTCCCAAGCAGAAAGGAGAGCTGGCCAACTCCTCCTCTCCCTAGGCAGGCAACAGCCCCACGAACTGGACAGCAGGACAGGCAGCTGTCCTCACAGAGGGACCTGATCCCACTGCAGGGAGGCCAGAGACAGATGTTGGGGTGGCCTAGGAGCTCAAGAAGCAGGGTCCATTGTGGGGCAGTGGTCTTTCCTGGGCAGGATCAAACTCAACTCACCCCAGAGTCCTTCTTCCTGGCTGCATGTGAGACCTGATGCATCCCTTCCTGAGAGGCACAGGGACACTTACACATGTACTTCTTGGGGTTCTTCCAGTCTCCTTAGATCCCTTCTGGGCCCAATATTTTGCCCAGACATTCACAGGCAGGTGGGAGAATTATCTCATTTATAAGGAGCTTTGCTTTTCTGGCCGGAATTGGTAATAAGGAACATCCTCACAGTTGGAACCGGGGCTGATCACATGAAGTTCAAGGACCTGAAACCTTATTTGGTCTGACCCCTTTTCTTGCAGATGGGTACCCTGAGGCCACAGAGGCTGTGACAGGCCCCCCACATGAATTCAGAGCCAACCCATGGCTCTTTCCATTCCAGCAGGACACATCCAATCTGCCCCTTGGATGTTCATGGACCAATAAAAGGCTTCACTGACTTGAATCCTTCTGTACACTTAGGGCAACTTCCACATCCAGTTCCCCCAAAATGAAGTGTGAAGGACACAGGAAACAAACGTCTGTGATTATGTTCAGCTAATAATACCTGGCTCGAGGCCACAGGGGATGGAGAAGAGAACAGAAGAGAAGGGGAAGGGGCCACAGGGTGTGATGTGATAAAGAGAGAACAAAGGAAGAAATGAGGACAGCAAGGTATGAAAGGAAAGGAAGCAGGGAGAGGCAAGCAGGGCCCCAAATGTTGGTCCAGAGCAGAGAATAGGAAGATGCGGGGTGCGGGAGGGCAGTAAGAGCTAAGGAGAAGAGAGAAAGCCAAGGAAAGAACTGGCCTGAACTCGAACTGTCACAAAGAATCAGTCTGAAGGGTCAGAGAAGCCACACCAGAATCATTCTGCTGAGAAGCCCAACAAGGGGTGTGTGTGTGTGTACACGCGCAAATGTGTTTCCTTGAGATCCTATCCTAGTTTTTTATCACCAGGGGTATAGAGGTCCCTGGTTAACAAGACCAATGCCCCCGCCATGTGAAAATCCCTCCTCCTTGGGGCATTTCCCCTTGCGGTGGCAGACTACCAGGAGGAGGGGACACTTAAGTTACACACCAGGGGCCAATAGGGCTGCACGAAGCTCATTTTATTCTTACTTTAATCATGGTTTTTGCTACACAAATCCTGCTTTGAAACCATACACGGTGCTGCAGTTTTACGGTGGCACTTGGGGTGGTTTATGGCTTTGTGAGAGATTGTATTTTTTTTTATTTCCTAGAGATATCACTGAATTTCCTATTTTTCCTCCTCAGAATAATTATCGACGAACATGTGCAGTGATGGCACCACCCCTTGGATTTTCTCCCAGAATAAATTAAACCAAGCCCTCTGCTTTGCCATTCACTTATTCCTTTATGAAAGAGAGAGAGAGAGAGAGGAGTGAGGGAGGAGAGAAGAGGAAGGGAGGGAAGTATACCTTTTTAAAAAGTCAGAAAACCAAATTCTCACACTATTTAATGAAGATATTTCAGAAAACTAAATTCTCTCAATATTTAATGAAAGCTTTTCCCCTGCGTAAGGATTGAAGGCTGAATTATGCCAAGGTGTGACAATTAGAAAAAAATCTGAGTCAGGGGAAATTTTCCTTAGTCTGATTTTCTGCTTTCAATACGTGCTTATGTTCTAAGACCTGCACTTAGATGGGGATTTGAGATATTACAGAATAAGATAAGAAGCCAAAAGACACATTTTTCTCTAAATCATATAAACGATGTTTCTTTTCTTTTATTCGCAAAGGTATCCATGTGAAATTTAGTGAGGACGTAGGAAATAACGGCTGCCGCCTGGGCCTGGCTGCACTGTGGTGGCTTTGATGGCTGGAAGAGAGAAGGGTCCACCCGAAAGACTCTGCATTGCCCTAAGCCACCTTCACCCTCTCCGTATCTCCCCCATCTCCCACCCTGACCAGGGCAAAAACCTCCCCCAAATATTTTCTCTATTTTCTTTCTATCTTCCCTTTGGTGTCTATCTCTATGCAAAAGTCAGAGTGATCTTTTAAATTATGCATCGGACCATGACACTCCCTTACTCAAAACCCTCCAGAGCTGCTGCTCACACTGGGACACCACCCACTCCTGGCCCGTGACCTGGCTAGCCTCATCTCCTCCCATGTTCGCTCCCCTTTTCCCACTAAGTAAGGTCACAAGGCCTTTTTTTGGATTTTTGTTCCTTCAGCAAACCTACGTTGTTCCCACCTTAGAGCAGGGCCCTTTGATTATTTTGGAGACTCTTCTTGTGACAAAAATGACTGGAAAAATTATGGACCAGGCCAAGGTTTCAACCCATGGGGCAAGGATGAAATAGTCCAAGAAGCAGTTTCAATGAAACAGAGGCAGGAAAAACTATGAAGTCATTTTCAAGTTCAGTTCATTTAAAGTATCAATAATTGCATTTGCTGTTTATATCTCCCCTTCCCCAGAATGAAAACTTAGGGGAACAGCAACCTCATCTGTCTTCTATTCTCACCACCTAGAACCATGCCAAGGACTTAGTGGACATTCCCATAAATAATTGTTGAAAGAGAGAATACGTGGAAGGAAAATATTAGGAAACTCACACATTACAATTTTAAATAACAATACACAGCAATTGAGTGATTAGATGCAATTATGAGAGGTAAAAATTCTAAATTGGAAGCAAAGTTCCTGCTTGCTTAAAAGATGTAGTAACAAAAATGGTGACATCACCAAACCATCATGTATCTACCAATAAAAGCCCAGCTTCCTGCAAATCTTCTGGCTGTGGTCTTTCACATTCTCTAATTGATCATTCAAGGAACTCATTTCTTCAACAGGAAATACTTGAAAAATGGCCTTGTTTTCATCTGATGTCTTGATTTAGTTTTCCAAGATAGGTCCATTTGCAGCAAGGCTACATGGCCAAGTGGAAAGTTTTGTAGCCATATTTGCAGTGGTAATTATTGCTGTGTGACTCAGGACAAAGCCTTTGAGTTTCAGGACTTATATCTACAAAATAGAAGGATAAGATCAACTTCCCACTAGTTTTTTGGAGAATATGTTAGATGTAGATCAAACCCTGTGGACTTTTTTAGGTGAAAAAAATATACCTTATAAGTGAGCCATCTTGTCAAGTTATCTATTTAATTAAGCTAAAGATGACATACTCATATTTCAGCATGGTGGCCTCTGCTAAAACATGACTTGATTATTGCTCCAGTCCACAGAAACCAGAGCTCCAAAAAGTCAATTAAATAAGGGAGAGAGAAAGAGAGAGAGAGAGAAGCTCAGTTTAGACTGTGGCCTTATAGAAATATAGGGGTAATTCCCAGCCAAGAGCCAGGTTGAAAATATGGATTCAGTTTCCTGTTCCTGCTGAGTCAGCTCTCCATGGTGTGTCTTTGTGGTTTTACTTGATTTGATACAAATTTCAAAAACACCAATCCATGCATGGTAAAAAGAGCATGCAAAAGCAGACTGCAGTAGCGTCCACACCACCCAGACCGCTGGCATTACTCGGACCACCACTTCCCCATGATGGTAGCGCAGTTGCCTTTCTCTCCCCACAATGAAATCTTTGGTGGATGGCTGTGGCAGTCCCTGATCATTGCCTAATTAACACACATTCATCCCACCTTCCTTGTTCACAAAGTTCTGATTGTTTTCAGGCAACAGAATGCCCAGCCCCGAGTGAGATACTCATTTGTCCAGCTTCTTTACAAATTCAACATGGCTGTGTCATGCAGTCCTGGCTCAGGAGATGAAAGCAAGCATTTATTGGGAGCCTCTGGGACAGGTTTGCTCCTCTTGATGTAAAGGGGCGGGTGCCAATGACACAGTCCCTCTCTTTCTGTCGTGTGCGGGGAGGAGATGGTATAATGATGCAGTGGCCACCGGTGGCCACCGGTATCCACCAGCAAACAAGAATGAGGGCACGGCAGAAAGATGAAAAGAGTTTGAGGCCCTGATGACATCATTGAGTTGCCAAATCCACACCAGAAACTGCCTACATCTGGTCTTCGTGATATCTGAGATCAAGAAGCACCTATTTGTTCAAATCACAAAAATTAGGTCATAGAATACTTGTAGCCCAGATCATTACTAGTTGATACAACAACCATATGTGAGAGTAGAGAAGTGGTCCTGTAAGTAGAAACAGCATCCTGGATCAATAGGAGTGAAGGGCCCTTGAAAGATCCCTGTCTCCAGGAAAAAGTATCCCTAAATAATCTCTACTACTAATCCCTATCCCTCGGCTTTCATATGTAGACATGCAGAATCGCTCCTTAGATGCTGAATCTTTGGCCTCTGCAGCCTCACTGTTTCCCACTGGCCAATTTCCTCAGCTGTTCCACATCCGCCCTTTATTATTTTCCACCCATTAATCACTTGCATTGTCCAGGTTTACAATTTTCCAAACTCTGCCCATTTCAATTAGATGCCAGGGTCTCAGACATAACCCGGCAGCCTCGACCTGAGTGGGCCTAACGTCGGAGGCGGCTGGATTCCTGCAGGCTCTATTTCCATGTGTGCCGTCTCCAGTCCAGAACTAGATAATTTCACTCATCTAGAAAATTAAGGTGAATAAGAGAAGAAAAAACTGAATGGCATATGGTCTAGCTTCCTGAATTTGTGTGATTATCCATTATCAAATCGCAGGCACTGAGTTATTAAGTCTATTGACAGATGCAATGTAATTTTCTTCAAACAGATAACTGATCCGGGAGCTGATAAGGTCTGAATGTGCACTGCACACTCCCTCATATTTTGATCATTCTTCACTTTCTTCATTCATTGCCCTGTAATCAAATTACCAGTACAAATACATACATAGAAGGAAAGCAACATGCCTTACATTTATACTCAGGACTCTCATTTAGCGACTTAAAATTTTCTGAGTCTGAGCAGCATTCCTATATAGGAAAAGAAATAAAAATAAGTAGGAAAATTACAATACAACATGTGCAAAATTTGAATCTGGAAGATGTTTGAAATAAATTGTGTAGAAATAGGTGAGCTCCAGCTCTAAGCTTAGACGATTTTAAGGATTTCAAAGTTGAGAAACAACACTGTTCTGATACTGCTATACGTGTGAAGGACTTGCCTTTTCCTTTTATAACTCTTGGCAAAGATAGTCTCCTGCAGGTAATAAATCAACACTGAACTCTAGCTCAAATTACAAAAGCAAAATAAAATTATTGGGACAATACCTTATACAAACTGACTGGAGAGGACACTTTGTAAACGTTTTAAAATTACCCGTCTGAGTACACACACTTAGCACTCAAAAGCATAGTGAAATGGCACAACTGCTTCCCAGCGTTTGGGAATAACTCTCCATACTTGTAAAACAAATAAGCCAATATCCTACTTGTCCCACAATTTAGCCTCAGGCCCTGATTTAAAACTATTCTATTTTTCTCTGATTTTTTCTCCCCACTAGGATGATTTGTCAATGCTCTAGGTTCCAAAGCGTTAACAACAACAACAAAAGGAGCATCTGGATGTCTGCTTTTAGGTGGGCAGATATAACATACATGCTATTATTAAAATACAGATACCAGATTACATGACCCCTTTGGGAGGGAACATATGAATTGGTAGCCTAGTCACTCTTTGTTGGTGAAGAAAGATAGGAGTGAGACCCTGTACCTTCATGCAGGGACAGGAAAAATGACTAAGGTCCAGTTCTTACTGGGAACCAAAATATTTTAGAAATTCAGACATGCTACCATTTGCTTGACGGTAAGTCACTGTGCACTGAACTTTAAAGCAAATCACTGATTACATATGACTATAAGAATATAATCAAATGTAAGATTGTATAAGAATCTTATTTAGTAAGTGTACCAGTCATGACCCTTGGGGCACCGGATACTCAGCTTTTATTGCACCTTCAAGAGACACTTCCCAGGTATCTTTTTGGTGGTTACCTTACTAGACGCCTATGGTATTTCTTATAAGATTTAATTTAGTTAAGAGTTCCTGTTCTGTAAACCTACTAGGAAAACATGCTATTTCTTCTGGGCTGGTCATTTTCAAAGACTAAAGGCATTTTTTAGGCTGTTAGTTTTCTCTAATGAGTTGAGTCTGGTTATTCTATATGAATGGAGCTCCACAACGAATGTCTGTTAGACTTTTTTGTGAAGTGTTTTTAGTGTAATAGAGTTCTGGATGATTTCATTTGCTTCAGAATTTCTCTTGCTTCTGGAAGGGCCACATTCAGATGTGAGTGACAGAGTTCAGTAGAAGAATAAAATAAGAATATTAATTACCCAGAGTTGCCTGAATCATATTAATAACAGCTGTGCTGAATGAGTGGGCCACTGATGTAAGCATCCAAGGGGCATCAATATTTATTATGAAGATGTGTGTATTGATTAAGCTATAAAATGACTCAAAGTAATATATGCCATCCCAATAATTGAACTCCATTCAAAAGAACACCATCGTAGCCACAACAAAAATTGAAAACAATGATTTTGATTTATACAATTATGCTATGCAGCCACAAGAGAAAAATTTAATATAAGTCTATGTCATGCTGTCTTGTTGTTAGAAAGAAGGAAGAGAAGCATATTTCCAGCATGACTAAGGGGCACTTGGTTTTAAGGGTCTGGTTCCACATTACTTTGAGAACAAGTGCTGTTTTGAAGTGAGCGTTTGGTGGCCTTGAGGCAGAAAACCACTAGGCCACACCTTCCGCTTGAATGGCATGTCCCCTTGTCATATCACTTCCCCCCTTTCATAAAACCTTACCTGGCCCCCCAAACATTCACTTCTCTCGTCTTTGAACTCCTATGTCCGGAGGTGGATATGGGCATAAGGAGAGATAACAAGGATGAAATACATATTTAAGGAAACTTAACCAGGTCTACCATTCAAAATCCTCAACAAACCAGAATCTTTCTCTATGTTCCATTTCAACAAAAGACAGATCACAGACACTTAAAAGCAACACATTCAAGGAGGACACGGGGTCCTTTTGCTTGTTTTTAAAGGACTTTGGGAGTCTGTACTGAGGTCAGTAAACTCGTCTCAACTTTTTCAATTCTCTGTATCTCAATAGTGCAAATTCCTATTCAGATGAAAATCCTGTGATATTATAAAGATACCTATTATTAAAGAAACATATAATTATCTTCATAATATCATAATTATAAATACATGAAAGTAAACAGAAAATGTTTTAAACATAGATTTAAAAAAATTTTATGCAACCATGAACCAAAAATGTTAATTCTTCAGCATACCCCCACCCCTTTGATAATTCTGTTAATTGGGGTGTACTGGTTTGGCACTCCCCCGCAAAGACATGTCCACCAGCAACTGTAAATGTGACCTTATTTGCAAAAGAGGATCTTTGCAGATGTAATTAAGGATCTTGAGATGAGATCATCCTGGATTATCCAGGTGGACCTTAAATCTACTGATAATTATCTATAATGAGAAGAGGAGAAGACACAGAGGAGAAAGCCTTGGGAAGATGAAAACAGGGGTTGGCCACAAGCTAAGGAATGCCTGGAGCCACCAAAAGTTGGAAGAGGCAAGAAAGGATTCTCCTCTGAAGACTTCAGAGGGAATGTGGCCCTGCCAATACCTTTATTTTGAATTTTTCCTCTCTAGACCTGTGAGATAATAAATTTCTGTTGTTTTAAGCATCCGAGTTTGTGCTTATTTGCTATGGCAGCCCTAGAAAACTTACACATGGGGTTTTACTATATTTGATTAAATGCTACTCAATAAATGCAAATAAAGTATAATTAAAGATGAAGACTTCAGTAATTCATTCAACAAACACTTATTAAGTGCTAACTATGTGCCAGGAACTATGGTCATACAGCAAAATTTAAAGATATTACACCGTAAGATCCTCATTGATCTTACAGTGAAATCTGAAAAAGTGTTGTTGTTTTTTTCTCAGTCTTTATAGAACAAGAGAAAGAAATATCAGAAAATGTGAAGAGGAATCTACGAGCTGGAGTGAAGGAGTGGGATTCTTTTGATATAAAAGTTATGAAGGCAACATTAATGTGTGGGAAAGGTATTCTTACCAAAGAACTACAAAAAGGTTTAGGGACATTTAATTCAAACTCAGAGTTCATCAGTGCCCAAAGAATTCAAATGTTTTCTACATCACCTGTTAATTACAAATGCAAAGTGTAGCATATGCAAACTCCAAGATGTGGATCTGAACTTTTCTCCAGGTAACTCTCCTGACTTAGGAGATGTTTTTCTCCATCGTATTAAGAAAATTAGAAAGTAATAGTGGCTTCCAGTCCTCTGTTGTTTTCTGCATTTTCCAGATGATATTTCACATTATTACGTGTCATCCCATGTTGTATCAATCACATTACAATATGTCACTTAATGTAACATAAAGCAATATGATTGACACCATCTACTAGGGCTTGTCACAACACTGCATGTCAACCAGGACATTTTTATGGGTTTTGTAAAGAAAAATAAAAAGTCAACATATTTCATAGAACATCATATCCAAGGTGCAGGGGGGAGGGGAAGCAAGCTCCTGTGAAGATTTTTGCAGCATTCCTGTTGAGGGAACTGATAAACGTCTGCTAAGTAAATGGAGTCAAATGTGTTCCCTATCCCCACACTGAGTGGACTCGATAACTATCCCCAGCCTGTGTCAGGTTCATGGTCAACTCCTATTACTCCACGTTCCTGCTTGCCACGCTTAATCCAAGACACCTTATCCAAGACACCTTAATCCAAGATCACCCTTAAATGAAGGAACAGAATATCAGATGGAAGACCCATGTCTGAGTCAAAGGAGGCACTAAAGGCAGGCAGACCTCAGAGGTAGATTGAGAATGTTCTAGAAGCCATTATTGGTACAAATCCAGTTGTAAGCAGCGGGTGAAAACAATTTAAACAAAAAGGGAGACTTATTATAAGGACATGAGGAATTTACAGAGAACTGAGGGCAGGAATAGAACGAGACCTCAGGAAAAGACTAGAAGCAATAATTAGAAACCCATCAGCAATTTCTCCTCATGTCTGTGTCTGCTTCTCTGTCCCACATGCTCTCTTCCTCGCTCTCTACTGCTACTCCATACATTTGCTAAGATTCACCTCATGACAACCAACAAATCAGAATCCTAAAGATGTGGACATGTTAGTTGGTCCTTGTTGATTTCCTCCGTGGGATGTACTTCCCCTTTCCTAACAGAATTCCAATTCCTTGGCTATGCAGTGTGTGCGGGGTGGCCCTCAGCCCTAGGTCCAGAGGAAAACTCAGATTGGCTGCAGTCAACCAGAGGGTCCATTACCCTGGACAGCAATCAATTCAGGAAGTGCTCTGAGCCTACATAGGCCCAGTTAGAGTGAATCTGAGAAAGATTTGTCTAGAATAGTAAGATACAGACTCACTCTTCTCCCTCAGCCTCATCTGAGTGAGAAAGTGAGCTTGAGGCTGCTGTAGTCTTTTTTAATACCATGAGTGAAGCCAGCTTGCGGGGTCAGCCAACTCAGAGGAACGGAAGCCAAGACTCGGATCCTGGTGACGTCATTTGAGTTCTCGGTCATGTCACACCTGTAGCCCAGATCTCTCCTAGAACACTTTGTATACATGAGTCAACAAAATCCCTTTATGCTTAAGCCAGTATGAGTCAAGTTTTCTATTCTTTACAACCAAAGGAACACCAACTTATATAAGATACTGACTCACTATCTTGCAGGTATTGGGAAAATCTCTAGCCAATCTAGCTTGAGCCAGTTAAGCTAATTAGTTATGACAAGGGTGCAAACCTCATGGACTGGGTGGAAGAACAGTTCTCAGAAAAGGGCGTGATGGTATTTTGAATAACACCTATTATCAGTTAAGATACCCATTTGCTGGATGAGTCTGGATAAATATCCCTCTGTGCTTTGGTTCTTTTCATTTTTAAGTTGGTTGGTCACATTTCTGCACCTAAACTCCTTCCTGGTACTCTGATGGAAGATTAAGTTGATATTCACTTTAAATAGCGTTTCATGCATTTCGTAGATAGGTTCTAATAAGAAAATACTTTGCGTTCAGATGGCTTTTTACATTTCTGCAATTCTTTTCCTCCTTCCCCTCTGCTGTCATCGTTTGTGCATATATAAATCAAGGGAGTATTTTTAGATTCTTGCATTTTATGATTCCACCCCAGGTTTCTATGAAATATTGCCTTTAAGAGCATCCCTTTTTCCAGAACAGTCGTGGGGCTCACCCACTGCTGCTGAGGCTGCAAGTGGCAAGCTTTTCTGGCCTTTCTGGAGGAATCTTGGGTGTGCCGTAACAGCAGGCTGAAAGCTGCTCATTCATTGTATTGGAGGAGCTCCTCTTGGAATTCAACACAGAGAAAAAAATCAGAGATGTGCAGAGAGAGTTATGCATAGAGTTTATTGTTCATTCAAATGTTTTGCTTTTAAAAGTAATGATTATAATTGGAAATAATCAAATGAAAAAAAATATTAACCCTGATAAATAAAGTATGAGTTATTCATGTGACAAGATCCTATTAAACAATTAAAAATCTTGTTTTTGCAGACTATTTTAGAAAATGGAAAAATGCTTGTGAAATACTATAAAGTGAAAAAAGCAGGTACCAAAGCATATATGCAATATGATCATAAGTGCCACACTAATGCACACTACAAACTAGAAGGAAACAAGTGTTGTGTGGTTACCTTGAGAGTCTCAAGATAGTAGGATTACAAATGGGTTTTATTTTCTTTTTATGCATTTTTTTGCCTTTTACAAATTTGTCCATAGTGAGTAAATATCGCTTTTATAATTAGCCAGGAAAAAAGGTTATTAAGAACTCATTTCATTTGTGTAGATGTGGAATATGTTTTATTCTCTAAATTATAGTTTTAGAGACAGTAAAAGCATGTTAACATGAAATAGTTTTGAGACAATGCAAGTGTGCCGTATCTAAATCGTATTGAAGATACGGCACTATAAACAGCTTTTAAGCATAAGAATAAACAGCTTTTAAGAATAAGAATAAAAATAGGCATTACCCACTTATGTACAAAAGGGTATTTTTGTCCATTATATTTCCTAGTTGAAGAATTTTGTTTATACTGAAAGAACAAACTGTTCAATTTAATGTCTACATTTGAAACTCCTCCAAATCAAAGGTCACAACGACTTCCTTTCTGCATCATCATATTATGGTAGCTGTATGATTTATAACTCTGATTACACTTTCGTCTCCTACAATATGCTAGAGTGAGGTCAGAGATTCTGCTTTCACTCGGTTTCCTTGTTTTTGTGGCTTGAATTCAAATTATTCATATTACTTTAATGCAGTTTTGTTTAGCTTAATTGTACACTGAATTCAAGTCTGGCACACATAATTAATCAATGTATTGCTAGTGACTGTTGAACAGCCCATATCTGTTGGAAATTTCATTGCAAAATGCCGGATGTGAGGGGAAGGAAGACGAACACATGAGAGGGAAAAACGGTGTCATCTTTTCCTCAAACGAGTGTTATCAAAGTGGTCATGTGTGTGGAGAGAAATCAATTGAGTTTTACCGATTTGTCCTCACTTCTGAAAAATCCAAAATATATCTTCCATTGTTCTTTTGCCTGCCAGGCTGACACACCAACAAGAGCCACTTCATATATTGTTGACTTCTCCTTATACAGATAAAAAAATGCATTGCTTTGCAGGCCACACAGGAGTATTGGGAGCAACCAGCGTGATTATACAATTCAGTGCTTTAACAAAGCTTTCACTTTCACCACAGCATGCGGTCATTACTCTTAAAACCTCTCCCTAATTTCATATGAGAAATTTGGGGAGGAAAATGGCAATCCAAAATTTTTTTTTTTAACAAAGCCCTTTTATTTTTAGTTTCTTTAGATTTCATGGATTTTTAAGGAACTCTGTTTTAAGAGTGTGTGAAAATTGATTTAAAAATCTAAACATTTATTTTGATGTACATTGCCATTGATATATAGACATTAGCAAATCTAGTATCCTTTTGAGCACCCCTATTTATGATAGAGTTAAATTTGTCCATCATTTTGAAGTTGTCTTAGATACAGGACGAGCACTGTTGTTCCTACACTCAAGGAGCTTCCAGGCAAGTAATGGTATAGCCAAATAACCCCAGGGTTACATGTGGTGCAGCAAGTACTCTCGCTGAGGTGGACAGGGAGCCACCCAGCCTTCCAATGGGCCAGGAGGCTTCCCTGTGGAGGTGACACATGGCTGCATTTTGAAGGATAGACACAAGGTAGCCAGGTAGTCAAATGGAGCCCTTTAATCTCCTGCGTCCTCATTGATCCTTACAGAAATTCTTCAAGAGTGCTAAAATAGGTATTATTATTAAGTTATTAAATATGAAGTGTCTGATTTCCTTAAGTACTAAGTTTGACAGTTGGTATCTCTGACATTTCACTTTGACATCTCTTGTTTTATTTTTATTGTGAAGATACATCTTCAGTCTTTCAAACATGTGATTTGGCTTGTGATTATCTTTCAAATTTTTTTAAAGTAATTTTTGTGAAACCATGAATAAGTCAAAAATTGATGTTATTTTCGAATGAGTTCTGTCTTGGAACTAATGCTGCATGGACAGCTTGAAATATCAACAAAGTGTTTGAGAAGGATGTGGCTAATGAACACATAGTACATTGATAGTTTGAGAAGTTCCGTTCTGGGGATTTTAATCTTAAAAATGAGCCACGTGGGTGACTGAGACCAAGGTGGATAATGATGAGCTGAAAGCTATAGTAGAAACAAATTCATGTCAACTTATGTTTGAATTAGCAGCAAGGTTTGACCTTACTATTTCAACGATATTGGACCATTTGAAACAAGTGGGCCAGGTAAAGAAGCAGGATAGATGAGTTCCGCATGAATTAAACGAGCATCAGAAGAAAAATCGTCTTGAAGCTTGCCCTTCTTTGCTGTCACAACATAAAGGTATTGGTATTATCCACTACAGCTTTATGAAACCTGGTCAATCTATTACAGCAGATGTCTACTGTAACCAATTGGACAAAATGATGAGGGTGCCTGCTATAAAGCAGCTAAGATGGGTCAATCCTCTTGCAAGACCACATGTTGCACAAACAAAGCTGCTCAAACTACCAAGGCTGGACTTGGAAACTATCATCCACCATATTCACCAGACCTTGCACCAACTGGCTACCACTTCTTCCAGGCTTTGGACCATTTCTTGCAAGGAAAAATATTCAATTCTCAACAAGCTGTGGAAATGCCTTTCGAGATTTCATCACCACTTGCTCTCCAAGCTTCTTGTCTGAGGAGGCATAAGCAAGCTACCATCAAGATGACAAAACTGTGTCGATAGTTTAAGTGCATACTTAGATTAATTGTACTGCTTCTTGTTTGAGCTATAGTAAACTACACTTTTGATTCGAAGTAACACATTTCATATTTAATGATCTAATAACTCCACTCTGGAATTGAGACTATTGAGACGCAGAGAGGTTAAATGACTCGAACGCTGTCACACACCCAGAGAGTCAAAGATCTGGATTCAAACCAAGTTTTCTGAAGAGTAACTTTTGCTCTTCTCACAAGGCAAAAGAAAGAACGTATCGTTTTGCTGGGGTATGCAATGCCCACACAAAGACACTTCAAAGAAAGTGCATTATTTGTAAATAAAGATCTTTATTTTCTCCCAGAGATAGCAAATGAACTTAAAAAACTGCTTCCTCTAAGCACTTTCCTCAGCCAAAATCAATGCAGTACACGTTAAGTACTTGGCCCAAAACGATGATAATGGGGCAACAGGGGACCCCAGCACACATTCCCTTTTCACTCCCCTGAAACTCCGATCGTTCTGCCATGGGCTCATGGGCACTGAGCTGGTTATTTCTTCATTTTGCGCAACCCCAATCTTGCACCTACAGCAAAGTCCCTTTTCTCTTCTATGTAATCGTTACCGTCATTGCCACTGTTGAGTGCAAAATAAAACTCTGTGCTGGCATATTGCTTTATTTTGTTCTGCTTTATTAAAGAAAGAGAAAGGAGAAGGAGAGGGAGGGCGACAAGGAGAGAGAGAGTGAGAGAGGGAGAGAGAAAAACCAAAAGCAGCAGAAAATGATCCTGTTTGATGAAAGGTAACAGAATTATAAAAGTGGTCAAATTCCACACAGAATCCAACCAAATATGAAGACACTGGAATAGGAATATGCTTCGAATAGAAGCACTGGCTTCAAGAAGTGATTGCATCCAGGATGAGTCACTGCCCCAAGTCCCAGACACATTTCAGCAACTTGGATAGGAACACTTCAAGAAATACCGATAGGAACACTTAAGTAGGGTTCCTGGATCTGGTCACCATAGCAGTGGTGACAATTTGTCATCATTTAAGTGTATTTAGGAGGTGAAGATCCCAGAAAAAATGAAGAGCACACAGCAGAATGGATGGTTGCTCTGCTTTCAACAGCAAATAGTGATGTCTGAAGTCCATTTCTGGACTTTCTGTGGGTCAGAAATAATCTAATCTCGACCTCATCTTGCCCTACCCTTCAGGAGTTTTCAGAGACCAAGAATCGCATCTATACTGAGAGAGCTGGCTCCCATTCTCTCTCCAGTCCAAATTTTCCCTATGAACAAACTTTTTGTTGTCTGTGTCAACTTTACTTTAAAAAAACTTTTTAAGCATATCTAATTGAGTCAAACTTCAGTTTGAACATAACCAGTTAGAAATAAATACGAACAAAATCTCTTGGTGATTTGTCTTATTAAATAGTTTATGTTCACAAAACAAAAACAAAAACAAAACACAGGATTGGGTTCTTTACCTGCAAGACACGCAGAACCACAACCCTTCCGTCTAACACTATGAAACACGAATGTGTTGCTGTGTAAACCAATGAAAAGGCACTTTCCACTAAACATGGTTCTTTATGGTATCATTCATGGTCCTTGCTCTATACTAAGATACTGTGTACTTCTGCTGGACCAAAGAATTCCATTGGGAAAGGATGATCCTATGTTTTTAGCCAAAGACAAGTTTTTATCTTTAGGCTTATTGGGCATGATTACTAATATGTTAATGTTTTATATCCCTCCCTCCTTTCTCTAATAGTGGAAATGAAATTGAAGAATAGAAAAAAATGGAATATCCTTCATTAGCTCTATCTATCCCAGAAATAAAACCATGTGTGAATAAAGAAGAGAAAATAACAAGAGCAGGAAGCTATATTGGGTTATGATGAGGGGCTGTTCCTGTGGCGCACACGCGTGCACACGTGTGTACACACTCACTCCCTTATGCAAGTGTTAATCCCTGCCCCTTGTCCTAGGCAAAGATAAAACACAACCCTCACTCATTTACAGTTAATCTCAAAGGTTAATTTTGTTGCCCATACTCCATAAACAAAGAAGATATTTCTTTCCCAGCTCAGGGCCTTTTGCCATAAGCGAAACAGAGAAGAAAGTCAGCGTGTCCTGAGGATTAAGGAGAGGTCGGAAGATCCGAAGAACCTGGCGCTGACAGATTTGCTTATTAAAAAGCATACTCTGGCGGACAGGCTGCCGCTGATGGCCTGCCCCGGCTGGACTTCAGAAGGCCAGCACACAATCAGTGGACTGTGCTGCCCTGGGGACAGCGGGGCACGGGGGAGCCTTTTCTAATTTGTCAAAGTTGTATCTAATTCCACAGAACAAAGTTCGCAAAGAGAGATGAGCAGAATCCACAAATTATTGCTCATTCACCAAGCCCTTGATGGAGCGATAGAAACAGCACACAGCTAGGGTTTTGTAGCGTAACCCGACCCCTGCCAGTCGGCGCTGGGTAATTCCTCCTTGTGGGCATAACAGTTTCCCTTGTTTTTTGTTTAATAGGATTATTCCTCAGAATATTAAAAAGATAACATCAACATCTTTCAGTGGCCCCATAAACTATTTCTGGAAATAGAAAAAGAATGGTTCAGGTGTTTTCGTGACTCCTCATAGGACTTTGTTCTCTCATAAGCTGAAAAGAAAGAATGGGGTTTTGTGAGGGGTGTGCCCGGAGCAAACAAAACAAAAATGTTAAGTTTTCTGGAGAGGCAATGTCATTCAGACTAACATTGCCCATTGAAACTCCTGCTAGCTTATTTGGAAAATGAGACTGACTTTCAAATGAGAGCTTAGAAATTTAAATCCTGAAAAATGGAGGAGTTGTTATGAGGGAAAGCTCAGAGACATTCATTTTTATTCAGGAAAAGCTACTTAAAGGAAACACATTCTCTCGAAGAAAACGTATCAAACCATCTTCAAATGAGATCTCTAGGAAAATGTTGCCTTCTCGTTGGTAAGCAGTGGCACATTCAAGAAGCAGGCCCAGATCTGTCAGGAGTTCTGTTGGTCTAAGTCTGCGTACTTCAGGAACCAGAGCGGTGAAGGGATATGGCGGTTGGGTCCACCCAGGTCAGAGACTTTTCCATAGCAATACCTGACGGTATTACAACTTAGGGTCTTATAACCACAACAGGAAGAGTTGGGGAGAACTAAACCAATCTGACTCAGACTGGTCACTTTGTTTTAACCTAATAGCAAAGGCCCTCAGTCCAGACATTTAAAATTTACCAAAAGTCACTCTTTGCCTTGTACCAAGTTCACTGCCTGTGGCTCTAGCTATGCTCTAGGCATCCGTTTCCTCATTGATCTAGGCAGGCGCAGTGATTTCAGAAACTGTGACTCTCTTCCAACCTGCGTGGACTTTCCTAACTACTTTTGCAAAAATTTCTTCTGCCCAACATCTTCTCCAACAATGAGGAGATTGATTTTAAGGATCACTTTAGTTTTAGTGAAGAAAAAGAAAGACCTCCGAGTAGAATGTACCTGAAAGACAATTCTTCTTGCTTAGAAGCCCTTTGCTCTTGCCTGTGTTCCTCTCTCAAGCTGAACTTTGGATGCAGGGCCAGAGGTTAAAGAAGAACCTTTCCTGTTGCCCTCCTGAGGTTAGGTTTTGGGGAGGCGGCCTGGAATAATGGGCAGGACCTGGGATTTTAAATTAAGATCTGACTTTAAATCCTGGCTAGGGTTGTTACTTCTCGTGAGACCCCCAGCTTGGCTCCTACCATTATCTGAGCCTCTGTTTTCTCATCTATAATACAATGGAGCTGAAAATAATGCTTTCTACTTTGCAGGACTGATGTGAGAAATAATTAGCCAGGGGGTATGAGGTCTGTCCAGAAAGTATCCAGCCATCGTTAATATAACGAAAACGGTTTGCATGACATTGATGTAACCTTGCAGCCAAGGCGAGTGGACTGGGATGCGCATGCACAAACAATGATGCCTGCAGTGTACTAGTCAGTGGGGCACTATACCCCGTTGAGGGAGCATGTGTACTGTGTGGCTGTCACATTCAAAATGACTGGGCGAGTAGAGCAACGAACCTGCATCAAATTTTGCGTTAAGCTTGAGCATTCCTCTGCAGAAACTATTTGGATGATTCAGAAGGATTTTGGGGACAACGCAATGAGTGCAACGCAAATAAAAGAGTGGCACAAACACTTCAAAGATGGTCCACAATGTGTTGAAAGTGACCCACATTGTGGAAGGCCTGCAACGAGCAGAACACCTGAGAATGTTGAAAGTGTACGGGTTAGGTTAAGAGACACTGAGAGAACTGTGTGAGGTCCCAAGGTGCCTATTTTGAAGGCGACTGAGGCATCATTGTCCTAAGTACAATGTTTCTTGTATCTTTTACCTTCTTCAATAAATGTCTCTATTTTTCTGATTATATGGCTGGATACTTTCCAGACAGACCTCATATAAGGATAGTTTGTAAAATATTCTATACATGTTAGCTGCTTGTTTGGTTTGTTTGCTTTGGTTTATGATTATTAACTGTTTTGGCTCATAGCAAGTTATGTTCCCACCTGGTCAGCCCACCTAATGGACTAGACCAACAGTCCCTGTAAGCTCTTCCTTCCCCATTTCAACTAAATGGCCTGTGAGGGTGAGACTCCCGTATTCTATTCTTTTAAACTATAAAATGGGTGTTTAGGTAAAAATCAGCTTTGCCATTTTCATTGGATTTTTGGTAAAGTAAAAGCTATTTCAAGCCAGGTGTAGAGAACTGGGCATAAGGTATATTTGTAAGAAAAACCATGGATATGACATTATTTCATAGTTACTTACATTTCTCTCCTCTGATTTACAAAAAGGTTTTGAGAAAGTTTAAAATATAAAACACAAATATGATAAAACTAAAAAATCATTAAAATGAGTAAAAAGGCAAAAAGAAAAATAAAAAGTGGATCTATGCTAACACAAATTTCTACAGCTTAACACAAAACAGCGCTAAGGTTATTGACTCAAAGCAAAAGGGAAAAAGGTTGTAAGCGAAACGTCTTTCTTTCCCAAGGTAAGAAAGCCTCAGATAGAGGAAAAATTATTCCTTAACTCTAAATTTGGGAAAGAAATTTTTTTCACAGGCATCTCCACATAACTGATTTTGAGCAACAAAGTAATCTCCATAAAGGTTTTTATTAGCACGCACACTTTTTATCAATTATTGACCCATTGTGTTTTAACCCTGCTGGGAGGAACTGAATTTGAAAAGCTAGTCTGGAATAAAAGATTTGCTATTTGCAATAAAATCTCCATAACTCTTGAATCATATATCTTGCTGTAATTTACATTTTCAAAAACAATAAGTTTGCACAATACAAGTTTTATAATGAATTTATTTTGTTTGTTATAATTAGCTAAGATATATTGAATTCTTGTTATGAGCTAGGCTAAGCCCTTTATCTGCATCGGCTCATTTAATCCTCCCAAAAATCCTACCATGCAGGGATTATGATTTCGCTCATTTTACACATGGGAA
This sequence comes from Propithecus coquereli, assembly GCF_000956105.1. Taxonomy (NCBI): domain Eukaryota; kingdom Metazoa; phylum Chordata; class Mammalia; order Primates; family Indriidae; genus Propithecus; species Propithecus coquereli. Next base: position 5,261,150 of record NW_012147986.1, on the reverse strand, counting down.
AACCGAGACTTATGGAGGTAAAGAATCTTGCCCAAGGTTACACAATTTGCAAGTCATTGTGGAGTTTGAACCTGAAGCCAGCTCAAGATTATCTGCCTGATCCCTCATCACCGTGCAAACTTGCCTCACACTTTCAGGCAGACCATAATAAGGACTTCAACTAACTATCAAATGAACTCAAATGTGTATTGGATTTGATCAGAACAGCAAGTTGCCAGCCAACACAATCCTATATTGTATAAAGAGAATTTATTAGAAGTAACTTGATAAAGAAAGAAAGGAATTTTATTTCTGGTGTACGAGTGGCTGAGACTGAACAGCCAACCAGAGCACCTTAGGGGAAGTGTGAACTTCATTTGAAAATTGGGTCAGAAATCCACTGAACTTGCACTTTGCTTCTCTAAAAAGTCAAGTAGGCCTTCTCCCTTGTGTTACAAGGTTCCCACCAGAGTTGGAGCCATGTGTGCCTGATTTTTGTTTCATCATCCTTCCCCACAATGTGGTTATGTCAGCAACCTGGTGAGAAGTCACTTTGCCCGTGTAGGCACAGGCACCGTGCGGTATACTGTATACATCATGAACTTCCAGCAAATACCTGATGATTTTAATGGACCTTCTGTCTCCCTTTCCTCATCTATGAAATGAGAAATTAGTATGAGTGAGAAACAGACCACTGTACTTTAAAATTCTGAAATTATATGATTCTGTGGTCTCGTCTTTTTTCCTTAAAGAATATAAGGTCTTACAAATTCCTTTTCCTCAAATCTAAGCAAAATATTATTTTATAAAGGAAACACCCCAAAGTCAAATACCTCTCTTCTTTCACCTTCTCTTATTGAGACTAATTTTGGTAAAGAGAATAAGTACACAGCCTCTGGGTACCACCCATGTATAAACTGTGTATACTAGCAAGTTATTCAAGCTTAATGTCTCCGCGTAGTCATCTATAAAATGAATATAATAATAAGACCTACTTCATAAGATTGGTATGAACTTTAAATGAGTTAGGAGCTATAATGTGCTTAGAGCTACGCTGCCAAGCTAGTAAGTAATCAGTAAATGATAGCCCTTAGCCATCTGTCTCTAACTCAACCGTCCCATTTTTCTCCAGCCAATATGCTTACTGTAAACATTTTCCAGCTCCCCCATCCTTTATGGCGGTGACATATCCCAACCTGACACGCGGATCATTCCTTTTCACATCTCAAGCCCACTAAACTCTTTCTCTTCAGCCACTCCAATAGCAACTGGAAGAAAAAAAAAATTTATGAGACTTTCCCAGATAATAGGACTTCATGGAGATAACTTCTCTAGATTTTAAATTCACAACTTCCACTCCAGCGCTTTCACTTTCTTGAAAATACATTTACCCTTCATATGTGTTGCACGGCACTTATTTTAGAAGGTGCGTATTTGCAGATAGGGTTTGAGGACAGTACAAGAGTTGACTGGCTTCCATTTTAGTCCAATTTTGTTTTTATATGCATTTATAAGAACATCAGATAAATCATTACACCGAAGTGTGAATAAAACCCTAATAGGTGCTTGTCTTGAATTAGAGAAAAATATTATAAAATTTTATCTGAACAGGGGGCAAAATGTGTTGTGGCTATGATTTCATCATTCAAAGGTACCGTCTTTGAAATGCAGAAGTCATCTTTGACTTTTCCAACTGTCTTACTCCCTGGCTCTAATCATGTCAAGTCCTATTAACGCCTCCTCCCTAAGTATCTCTCTGATACGCACCCGCAGTATGTTGTATGACTTGTGCAGCATCTCTCACAGTCTGCTTCATATTAAAGTTATTTATGCACATGCCTGTCTTCCGTATTGTATCTTTTGAATCGGGAGGTGCTTGAACCTGATTTTTTTTTGTATCTCCAGCAGCATCTAGCACTCAAGGCTGATGCTATTTTACACTTCTACCCCCACTCCAACACCCACACATGAGCATACAAACACATACAGCACTGCTTTGCTCTTCCATGCTTTTTTTATTGCTGTTCCTTCTGTCCCAAATGGCCTCACCCCCTACTTTCTCTTCCTGGTGAAACTATTCTTATGCTTCAGAGTCCAATTCCTATTCCCCACTCACACCCACACTCCTCCTGCAGGGTTCCATTGTCCATATGTCAGACCAGTGAGTATCTCATGACATCGGGGTTCGTTCTGTACTCTTCTGTCATCCTTGACTGATTGTGAAGTCCTTGAGGGATAGAACCATACCTTCTTCATCTTTCTACCCCTTACAACACCTGTCTTAGAGACTGACACACAAGGGACACTAACATTTTTTTTTTTTTTTTTTTGAGACAGAATCTCACTCTTTTGCCCGGGCTAGAGTGAGTGCCGTGGCATCAGCCTAGCTCACAGCAACCTCAAACTCCTGGGCTCAAGCGATCCTCCTGCCTCAGCCTCCCGAGTAGCTGGGACTACAGGCATGCGCCACCATGCCCGGCTAATTTTTTCTGTATATTTTTAGTTGTCCAATTAATTTCTTTCTATTTTTAGTAGAGACAGGGTCTCGCTCTTGCTCAGGCTGGTTTCGAACTCCTGAGCTCAAACGATCCGCCCACCTCGGCCTCCCAGAGAGCTAGGATTACAGGCGTGAGCCACCACGCCTGGCCTCTAAAAATATTTTTGAAGTTGAGCTATATAACTTGAATCCTTTGGACCAACCTCAGGAATAAATGCCCTCTTTAAACAATGCCCCTGGCCTTCCCAGATAACTCGCCAGAAGAGTTCTAAGGACAGTTTTCCTATTCCTATATGTTGCCCTATGGCTTCTACTCATGAACGCTGAGTTGGGGACAAAAGCTTGAGCATGAGTCAACAGGAAACTTGTACCCAGAAGTCTGACTCCACTGTGGGTTAAATGGCCCAGTGGCAAATTGAAAGAAGAAGGAAAAAGACAAAGTCCAAAGCTCACATAAATTCAAAAACAGAATCTTAAGAAATGCCACAAAATGAGCCACATGCTAATTTCCAGTAAATAAATGGTGACCCTGCTGGAAAGAGCCCAAGATTCTGCTTCATGGCATGGCATCAAAGGGGCTTGGATGCTCTGGAGAATATGTGCTTTGTGTCCTCATTAATTACATGGGCTCTCCTGGAACACTGGTCTCTTTGCCCCACAGGTAACTTCAAATCCCACTCTTAAAAGGTCTTCGGGAAGAAGGCCATGGCTCATTCCACAAGAACGGAAGCTGTTACTCTGGCCTCCAGAGCACAATGATATAAACCTTCTGTTTTTATGTGTACTACAATTCCAAAAATCTGCTCCAAAAACATTTGACAACTGGACATATGATTTTGTAATTCTTTTCTCAGATTCAAAGAAAAGGTTTTGTAAAGTCTTTAGGTGGCATTTCCATCCCCTTCCCTTTTTATTTTCTTGAATTAAAATGTTTTCAGTGTTTTTGGAGAAGGTTCCTCTTAAGAAGATGCAAATTTATACCATCTTTCTGCATTCTTAGGATCACATGCTCTGCTTAAAATCCACACTCCGCTTCAGTTACACACACATAATTCGTCCTGACCTAGATGGAACGGAATACTCACAGCAAATTGAGAATACAGATCAGGCCCGAAGCCCAAGGAAAGAAAACGAATGGTCTACATATCATCCTCACATACACAATTCTTCGGGACTTTTGTTTTTAATTGTGCCTCCTTTTAAAGGGAAAATAAGCTGTTCTTTCATTTCTTATTACAGCCTAGAAAAGATCAGCACCTGAAGGGGGAGATTGTAATATTGAGAGACACATGTGGAAATCGCTTCCATGATGGCAATTTCCTGAACTGCTTTCAAAAGCCCTTTTTTGACTTAAAGAGTCCATGGAGCCCTTTTAAGATTTTATACAAAGAAACTGATCAGTTTCATAATGTTGTGATGAAATTAGAGCCCATACTGCTTAGCAGGAATGACTTTACACACAGTAGCTATCCTTCATTTACAGATCGGCTGTAACTGTCTGGGGGAAAATCACCTCTCCAGAGGACTTAAAACAAGGCAGAAAGGTAAGGACAGACGTTTTAACCTAATTTGCAATAATTTGAAGGTTTGGAGAGAATATTCTGACTCCCGGAGAGTGATTCTGACACTTGGGGAAATAGTTTTGGTGAAAGAGCATCTGGTTTTCTCTCTTCGTATTTGATGGGGCTAAATACAGTTGTAGTCCTTGTACCAAGGGACCCGTGGGGCCAAAGGGTCAATGCATGGTGAATCTAGGAATACCAATGTAGCTTTACATTTAACAAAATTTCTGGCATTTTACCCAATCCTAGAACCTTTTTGACTTGGTGGCAAATAAGTTCCACATCAGTTCTCTGGTCATGAGTAAGTATAAATGGAAATATCTAAAAGACTTCTTTCCATGGGAAGGCTGGGTCATCTTACCCACAACTGCCTCCCTGCTGTGGAGAAGAAGCACATTTTAGTTTTGGTGACCGTAGCAAGTTCCCCTTGCTTGGAAGTCACCCTCTTTACGTGATTCTGCTCACCTGTAGGGAATGTGCTTGTAGTGAATGAAGGAAGAGAGGAACTTCTGTTAGAATGGTGGTATGTCTATTTGTAGTAAATAGGATTTCCAAGGCAGTGGTCATGAAGTCATGGCAAACAGGGCCATGTATGACTTTCACTGGCCATTGAACACTTTCTCTTTTGTGGCCCCTTCTATATATGTACACAACACATGTATGTACATGCACACATGCATGTATTTATACACACGCACACACAGTTTGAGCATCCCAAATTCGAAAACTCAAAATCCAAAAGGCTCAAAAATCTGAAACGTCTTGAGTGCCAACCAGACACTCAAAAGAAATGCTCATTGGAGCATTTCAGATTTCAAATTTTTGGATTTGGGATGCTCAACCAGTAAGTATATAAAGCAAATATTCCAAAATCTGAAAAAACCCAAAATCTGAAACAGTTCTGGTCCCAAGCATTTCAGATAAAGGATACTCAACCTGTACATATACATATACAATTATATTTTATAACTGCATTGGTATAAACATGAATGTGTTAATATTATACATTAAAATATTCTCTTCAGCCTAAAATTTCACTTTTTTCTTCTGATTTTAAAAGAAATTGAGATATTTTCACGGAACCCTGGAAGCATAGCACTTTAGAAGTCAGCCCTAGGCACTATGCCTACTGTGCCTATTGAGTAAGTTGGCCCGGATGGTAAATACATTTTACCATTTGGATGGTTCTAATTCTCAAATCCTATTCCTGGCATTGGCTGAGTGAACCTTCAGTTTCTTTCCATGTGAGATGACACCACTTAGACTTCCTAATCTACATTGTCTCAGTGACCCTCTCCTTAACCCAGTGGATTGTCATTTTTCCATTTTCCACAGGCAAGGAGGTTTTAAGAGATTGTCTCTAATTGTCTCAGCTGGGAATGGACAGTGTTTCTTGGGAAAGGAAAGGGAATGAGAATGAACATTTGCCTATTTTAGGCATTTCACATACAGAGAGTCTACCACTAGACTCCTAACAACCCTGGGGGCAATGTCTGAATCCCCCACCAAAGCCAACCAGCTGATGGGGAGAGCTTGGCCAGAGGTGAGGTCTAGGTGTCAGTGAAAATAGTTGTGAAAACCTGATAATAACACGAAGTCCAAAGTGGGGGAACAGAGCTCCAGACATGAGACAAAGCCAAGAGCCTCAAGCCAGATTGAAAATGGAGCGAAATAGGAGCTTGGGGGAAAGAAGAAAGATGATGACCTGCGCTGCAAACAGGCCAGCATGCCCAAGTGGCTGTTTCGTGGCTGTCATCACGGTGTAAAGGGGAAGATCAGAATGGATAGCTCAGTAATATCACCCCCATTTTTCAGCTGAAGAAACTGAGGCACAGAGTGCGTAGTCCCAGGCCACACAGCTAGGAATTGCACTTGATTCCTAAGGCCATGTTCACTCACAGAACAGACGTCTATCCTGAGCTCAAGGCTCCATTCTGAGCTTTGTCAGCAGCTTTCTAGAAAGATACCCCATTCTTGGGCACGACCATTGGGAGCGAGGCATTGCCTGAGATCTTGCTAGATTGGTCTCCAAGAACACTTGCTCATGTGGCCAGTATAATCCTTGTAGATCAAACGCATGAAGAAAGCATGTACCAGCACAGCCCTTGCCAGCATTCTATGCTGAGTGAATGCACAGAAGACTATGGAAAATACGTTTCCTCTTTACATCTTTTCAAAGAAAATCTTGGATAAAATGGAATTCTAGAGAGACAGAGAAACCTGACCATTCAGTCTGCACAGAGAGAAAAAATGGATCTGCAGCATATGACGTCATCTATGTATTATGTGTTTGACATTTCCCAATCAATGGGAGCCCTCAGGATCCACATTTCTGTTGAGAAAACCAGCTCTTAACACAGGCTGGAGGGAAAGTGTCTGAATGAGAATCCATTTCAGCCGTCTCCCTCCAGCCAGCTTCTCAGAGTCTGAGCAGCCAGCCAGCTGCTCGGAACGTGGAAGGCAGAGCGCCGCAGGGGAGGTGATTAGGATGGGTTGGCCCAGAGATCATGGTCTTGCAGAGCCGTGACACAAAAGTTAACCACATAAGGTCTCTTTGATTCCTGTTGACACCTGATTCCTAAAAATCTGAATTTCTTTTATAGAATTTAAAAAACGCACTTCACCAAAAACTACATTCATCCTGTGCTTATTCTTTTATGCAGTCTTCCTAAGGGTCACTCACATACCTGAGATGACTTTCATAACCACCAGGGAATGCATCACCTGATTAATTTCCTCATTTCATTACAAACCCAAGCAGAGAGAGGCCTTTTGTCAAATGCCTGCACACCCTAACTCAGCCAACATGCAAGTGATCTAGCTTAATCGCTCAAGAGCCACATCACACCTGTAAATGCACAGATATATTTTTCACAAGTCAAACAAATCCCTGGAGCCTGGTAAGAACTATGTCAAGAGCCAAAAGAAGACAGAAAGCCACATTCTCAACTGCTTTCAGGAGGATCAGTGGATTCTAACTTCTGTCTCAGGGCTCCTTCCCTTGCTATTACTGCTTGTTGAATATGGTCTCAGTAGAAAGCAAGAACAGTGCACTGCCATTGCGATGTTATTATGAGAGTTGACAGCACCCACATGGAAGACCCCATGAGATTTTGAAAAGTTAGCCACAGTCAGGTCTCCTGTCTCTGTGCAGGACAGAACCCAAGTGGTGCCGCCAACCAGACTTTACAGCTCCCCTAAAATCTGACACTCATTTACTTAAGAATTTATTATCCATCTGCTAGCATGTGTACGTCTTAGCTTTGGCATTTGCTCAGGAATACATGCTGGGAACACTTAACTGCACTAACATCCACATAAAATAGTGAGGAGTCCACCACCAAGAAGACCAGCAGTCTTCCCAGTGCAGTCAGCCCACATCTGCTCAGCACGCTTGATGCTCTGTTTACTTGATGTTCAAGTTGGGATTCAAATTCTAACAGACCATCCAATGCCGTGTTAACTCTCATAAGGAAAGTTCGTGTGTATGTTTGTGTGTGTGTGTTTGTGTGTGTATCTGCACTCGTGAAATTTTGGGGAAGGAGGAGGAATTGAAGTCATAGTTGACAACATATGCAACTTTCAGATGTGTCACAGTGTGCCCACTGACCAGGGAATTTTGGGACATCACATTTTTAAGGGGTCCATTTTCACAGTGCACTTCGGCATCTCAGAACGCTCTCTTGGAGAACAAAGTCAATCCTAGGTCACTATTTCAACGTAGCTTCCTTTGTACTAAATCCTACTTTCAAGAAAATTCCTGCTATGGTTCACTAGTGTTTAACCTATCATATAATATCCAGGTTTACTGTGTTAGAAGAAGCAGAACAGTATTAAGCTTTTCCCACAAGCCTGTGATTGCATTTGACCTAGTAACCTGTATTAGATTAACATTTATTCTACAACTGCACAGCAAGCCCTGCACCTTGGTGAGCTGCAGTTTATAGAGGACACTAACCATTTTTACAAGTGGAACAGGAAAGGGGAATTGAATCTGAGGGAGTAATTCCAAGCAAGTATGTTGCTGCAGCAGTTAAATTGTTTATACGAGGAGTAGGGGAATTACTTCTGTCTGACCTCTCTTTTTATCTGCTTAAAAGACAAAGTGCAGGGCTCCGCAGCCTGGGCCAACTCTGGGGAATGCAGGCTTAAAATGTATAGGAGTCATAGGGCCCAGCCATCGACCAATAAGAAGCAGCTTCAAAGGCACGGCAGCACAGGAATGTAAACAAAGTAAAGTTACTGGAATTAATACATTTTAACAGTAGCCAGTGTTCAAATGTGCTCCCGTCACTCCCATGCGAGACCCTCCAGGTCAGGTGGGACAGAAGTGAAACACAAGTTCAAAATGAGAACAGGCTTTTCCATCACGGATATTTTGAGGAATGGCCTCTCGATTTTCCTTGACCACAGCTCAGTATGCGGTGGATTCATTAAGGAACATGTCAGGCTTCGAGGGAAACTGAAGAATGACAAGGGATCGGACAAAGCATCTGTTTGGGACTGAAAAAAAAAAAAAAAAAGCTAAATCCACGAGGAAGCAATTACCAGGAAATAAAAATCAGAACTGTCTGAGCGTCCACCCAACATAACAATGGGAGGAAGTCACCCACATTATACAGTGCCATGTAATGAAATCCAATTTATTCTTTCAGGGAACGCTGGATTCGCCAACACACCCGCTGCAATGGCTGGGGAGTGTCCCTCCTAATGGAGTCTGAGGAGGAGCTGAATCTAAATTATGGACTCATCCAAGAAAGTCCAATTGTTCCTTGAAATGAAGCAAGCAACAAAGCAATAAAAAAGAGAAAGAGCAATGTCCTTACACTTGAAAATTACACAAAGAGAGTGCTAATGTATTCCTCTTCATGTCCGGGCAATCATATTCCCTCTCTCATGGAAAAAGATGTGATAGGATGATTTCACAGTTCCAGGAATTTTTGGTCCACTTAACATGGTAACTTGGTCATTTAGTTTTCAATGAAATCTTCCAGAAGCTTCTGAGTACTCATTTGGGCTCATTATAATTGCCTTAAAAGAGTTTATTAAAAATATAATTCCCCAGCCTCCTCCCAAGGCATATCAACTCAGAGTCAGCCGGGGTGAGGCACCGCTTCTGCTTCTGTATTTTTAAACACTCTCCCGGGTGAGTCTGAAGAACATTCTTAGCTGAGGACTGATGTTCTAGAACCCATGGAATGCAAAAACGCATCCCAATGAGGGTGTGTTAAAGAGGTGTCAACTAGAGCTCAGTCACAGCTGTTTAGACCTACCAGCACAGCAAAAGCTGACCCTGTTTTATTTAGGAATCCACTCAATTAAAGGTTGATGAAACATTCGCCCCCTACACCACAATCAATAGATGCAATTCTGCGGCTGTCATTGTTGTGTGGTAACTTGGCTCTGAGGCTGCCCACCCTCCAAGATTTTCTTCCCATTGTCTGTGAGGGAAGGTGGGACTTGGAGATTTAGCTTGTAAAACTGTCACTACTTGGGCCCCCCCCCCGCAACCCCCAAACTGGGATTTGGCAGGCCTTTTTAAGCTACTTCAGAACAACAGGAAGATACTTCTCAAATTCTCAGTAAGGAGCATAAATAACTTCCATAGCCAGACGTCCAGAAGGGGTCCATTTTTTGTTTTCTTTTCTTTTCTTGTTTGAGGGACAGGGAAAGAGTGAGGACAAGAAAGGGGAGTTCAAGGAAGGAAAGAAGAGAGAAATAAACAAGGTGCACCTGGGAATTTTAAAAAGCAGCAACGAGTGCGTTCCCAGGCCGGGATAAGAATGGAATCTGCCCTGGGGATGCCACCTACAAACAGGCCTGAACACAGAGAAAAAACTGTTCCGCTGAAGCAATGCCTGTCAATACGATGATTGCTGGGCTGAAAAAGCAGTGCGTTCAAATGCCCTACTTTTAAGACCCTCCACTTGAGGAGATTCCAGACAGCCAAACATAAAGACAGCTAAACGTAAAGAATGTAAAATGATCCAGGGTCCTTCCCTCACCTGCCACTAAAAGATCCTTAGCCCTAGTCTCCCACCTAGTGTGTTCAGAGCAACAGAATGAGACAAAAGAGGGTGCTTTTTAGGGACAGATAATCCCGCAAGCAACAAGCTAAAGGAGCTTTCACCCAAGTTCAACTTAATCCCAGCCATTTAAATTCTATAGGTATCCTCATTCATGCCAGCTTACCCTTTGGGGGAAAAATGAGAGAAAGATTGAAAAACATGCACATTGTTGGTAGAATACAGAGATAGAAACCTTTTTAACATAAATCTTTAAGGTTGTGTCATTTCAAAAGCACAATAGAGATTGACTCCTAAGTACACCCATGTGCCAAAACAGGTAAATATAGGTAAATGTCCATCTACATCTGTATTTACAGATGTAATCGTTTACCCAGATACACCCATGTTTACACTGCAGGTAAGTAATGATGATGGCATTGCAATAAAGTACAGAGAATCTCAAAATTTAAACTAGAAAAGCTTTTATAGGTTCTCCAATCCAACCCCTTCAAGTTACAGATGAGGAAAGTGAGCCTAAGAGAAGTAGGAAGTAACCTGCCCAAGGTGACTCGCCACCTCCTGGGGACTGAGTCTGGGCTGGGAGCCCCTCTTCTCGCTCCCGTTCTGGTGTCCTTCCCACAGAGCCACACTGACTCTGTGACAAACAGGGATGGAAAATATGGGCTCTCATGTCGCCCTGTCAGAGTTAGGGTGAGTCATAAAGCATCCGGAGGAGCCTCTCTTTATGGTGTGTGGAATTTCAAGTTGTCTGCCTTGTATAATGTGTCCATTTAGCCAGAGTCTCCAGTATTAATTACCTCTGCGAGATACAATACGGCATCACGCAGCTTTGGAATCTGTACCCTTCATTAACCGTTTCCCCATTAACCTTGACTGGAATCACTTTCCCACTCTAACCGGTAAGATGTGTTCTATTTGTAAGCACTGCTATTTTCTCTCTGAAGCCATTCTCATATTCTTATTTCATTGTAAATGGTCTTACTTGCAATAAAGTGCCATTGAACGTATTTACTATTTGCTGCTTAATTTTGTCCTCTTGGAAAGAGACCGATGTCAGCTCCAGCAGTAGTTAATATACCTTTGAGCACACACTGTGACCTTTCTCCAGCTCATGCCTGACTTCATTCTCAGATCTCATTAAACAGCAGAAATTATCTTCAGAAAGAGCAAAAGCAGAAATGTGCAGGTTTTGCGCTCAGCTATAGAGAAGAATTTGATTTAAATGGCCCCACAATGGCACACATGTAGAAAATAAAAGAGGATGAAACTCCTGTTCTCTTGACAAACTGAGGGTGTTAACACGCTCTGACCTGGATGTGGAGAGGTCCTGAGTGATTTTTTTGTACCTGCTGTCCTCCCTTGTGAGTTAGAATATGGGAAGCCTCCATCCATATACAAGCTTATTACCGGGTGGTATGATCTAGGAATGAGCCTTTGGAATTTACCAGCCTCCTAAGAGGGGTCGGAGGGAGTGGGACAGAGGAAAGGGATTTTTTCTGATGAGTACAAGCAGAAGGCTCAAGGTTGGAAAAGGTCAAATAATCAAGAAAACCAGATCTGGGAAAAACACTGCCCAGACCTTGAGTCGAATGTGGCTCCCCAAACACTAGGGGTGGGAAAAGGTCATCCTAAACACAAATAATGAAAACCATAGAGGAAGATGGGCTGGGAGAGAGGAGAGAACAAAAGTAAGTTTTCCAAGAGGCAATCCCACCCCTGGCCCTTGGCCCTGTGCTGAGAGGAGATCATGGGGCTAGAGATTTGGCTCAGAGTAACTGAAACACCCAAATGTTTCTAAGCTCCATAAACCTCCCAGTTTTAGCTTCTGACCCGCTGAATTTTCCCCACCACTAGCCCAGCCGTCATTCTCGGGGCCTCCACATGGCTGATCCTTCCAAGCCCCCGGCCTCTCGGTTCCCTGACTTCTGGTTGCTAACGATCCTTTTTCTCCATCCACCTCAGTCAAACACCCTCATGCTCATATCCTGGATGAGTGATCTCTCAACTCTGGCCACAGATATGAATGATTTGTGATAGTTTTGTTAATAATATGGGGCCCAGACCAGACCCATTGTCATCAGAATCTCTGAAGGTGAAGCCAGACATCGGTATTTTTTACCAGCTCCTCTGGCAATTTTAATACATAGCCAGGGCTGAGAACCACTGACCTGGATATTGTTATTATCAATAACTGCATCAATCGGACATTTTCTGTTTTAAGCACTCTACTCTCTGAGGATGGTGTCCCAGTTTCCAGCTACTCACTCAAGTACCCCAACCCCCAAATCCCTTGAGCACATCAGGACTTCCCACCTGAGTACTCTGCCACTTTTTCAGTCTCTCCACTCTCCTTGTGTCCCCATTTCCCTCCTTACTCAGAGCCCTTTCTGCATCATCATCTCTCCCTTGTGTACCCACAAATGCCATGTTCCTTTCTGCCTCCATTAGGCTTGTGTGACCACACCCCAAACCAGGCTTGCATGAATCAGGGACTTACCAAGAAATTGATGAAACAGAGAGACTTTAATAAAGGGGCCGTTTCTGTAAGTGCAGACAGGTAAAGGGGAAATGTTAAGGGATGGGGAAGCACCCCAAGACTAGCTGCATCAGGAACCAGTTACCAACCCTAAACCTGAAGGAGTAAGAAGAGGTTCCTGGGACCTAAAATGAGTCATATCCCCAGAAGGCTGCTTGATAGGAGCTAGGGCTTCCAAAGAGGGATGTAGTCTTTGCCAGCCAGGGGCCATTGGAGAGGCAGTGGGAGAGTAAATACAAGAACCTCACTGCCTTCTACCCTCCGGACTCCTGCCTGTGCCCACTGTCGGCCAAACCCAATCCAGGTCAAGGAATCCATTGAACCATTCCATAAAAGTCAGCCTCTCAGGGCCCCAAGCCAGGTGACAAAGGGTAAAGAACGGGTCAAAATGAGCTAATGAGGACTATCCAACACATGGTTCAATTCTGCTTTCTGCTTACATCTCCCTGGCAGCCAAGCATCGCTGGGAAAATTGCACAGCCACACTGACTGCTCAATCTCACCAAGTCTGATCCTGCAGACTTCACGTGGGCCCACAGCACAGCCCAGCAGCTCTTCTCTATTTGCCAGTAAATTCACTTTCTCACCGTCTTAGAAGATCGTTAGTCCCCCTCCCTCACCTCACTGACTTTGTCTGATATTTTACTAATAAGTTCCACAAAGATTTCATAGTTCTTGTTTACTGCTGTATCTCTAGCACTCAGAACAGTGTCTGATTTACGATAGGCTTTCGATGGGAGAAAACAGAACCAACCAGAAAAAAACTAACTCATTTTCCCACCAAATTCACCAACCCGCCCACATCTTTTCTTGTCTTCTCTACTATTCCTCCTAACCCAGAGATGACCCGTCCCTCCTCCTATTCAAGGCTGATCTCTCCACTTATGCACATAGCTCCCTCCCCATCAACGACTCCAAAACTTTGCTTCTGAAATTAGCTTCCTTTTCTCTCTCTTGCATCGTAAAACAAAACAATTTTCCAAAGCCTTGCTTATAGTCCCAGCCCCACTCATCTGGCAGTTCCAGGACTGTACTGAGCATATTCATTATTTATTTGCTCTAACATTATCTTGGGATGCTCTCTCTCAAGATATTTCACAGCTTACCCCTTCCCTTTATTCAGGCCTCTGCTCATATATCTGTCACTCAACCTCCCCTGACCATCCAACTAAAATAGACTCTGCTGTTACCCTGCTGTTCTCCATCCTGTTTCCCTGATTAAGTTTTCTTCATAGCAGTTATCACTGTGTGTGTTTAGTTGTGCTTTCATTTTTTTGTAGCTCCCACTAGAATCTATTAATAAGTTCCACAAATATTTCATAGTTCTTGTTTACTGCTGTGTCTCTAGTACTTAGGACACTGTCTGATTTATGATAGGCTTTCAGTTGGAGGTGGGAGGGAGGGAGGAAGACTAGAGGACTCAAGCACAGAGGCTTGGTTGGTGAGATGATTTGTTTGCTGCTCCAGCAGAAATCAGGCTCTCAAGATGAAATGGCTCAGGTCTTGGTACCCAAGGGATAGGTCTTTATTCAGCAGCTAGATATAAGCAAATACATGGAAAAGGATATATAGAGTGAAGATTCCAAAGTCCTGACTTCAGTCCTGTTTCTAGCACTCTTTACTGTGCCACTTTGGGCAGTCACTTTGCCTCTCTGTGCTTCTGTTTTCTTCATCTGCAAAAGAAGAAGGATCAAAGAAGGGAATCAATGCAGAAATGCTTTGTGAATTTGAAAGCATTATGTAATTGCTTCTTCAGAACTATTGGATCCCATGGATACTTTATATCTTTCAGCTGTAGTATTTTCTTCTTATTTTCAATCTAAATCGTTTCCAGGCAAAAACATGGTCAAGACCATTACCCATCACATAGGCATATGACTCATGATGGCATTAGTATTTAATATGTCATTTCATCTCTGCTTTCTGAATTATGAGCATTTCAGTTTCTGATGGCTTAGCAGAAGTGTAAAAACTATATTTTTAGCCCAAAATATTATAGAGATAAACAAAGAAATAAAAATATATATGTGAGGTACCCTGGTTAGATAGCCAAGTGGGGAATAGAGTTTAGGTTAAAGAGCTCTTGTTTTCCATTTCTTCCACCCGCCCCTAGAAGTCTAGACAACTCTGGAGCACTTAGAGCATGGTTTGAAATCCTCTGGTCTACGCATGGGGAGTTTTTGAGCATCTAGACCAACCCTTGTCAACTTGATATCATCAAGGAGTTACAGAGGTCAATGGAAATTGGAATTGCCCATCTCTGAGAAAAATAAATACTGATAAGGGCAGTGGTAAACTGTCAGCCATTAGACAGGGCAGTCAGGCCTTCACCTCTGGGCCTGCCAATTCTTGGTCATCTACCTCTGTGACAGAGACCAGGTTTACAGAGCTCCAAATAGTAGCATAGTGAGCCATACTTCATTAAACATCCTTGGAAAGTCAGAGTTGAATCGCTATATCCCTTCTCGCACTATTGTTTGAAATAATAGAACTCATTATTTTTATCTGGTTACATGGCACAGAATAAGAAGTGCATCCCAGTCTCCTCTGCGACTAGCCATGGCCACGTATCTAAGTTCTGGACAGGAGAATGTAAGCAGAGGTGATGTATTCAACTTCCAGGCTGCGTTCTTAAATGATAAGAGCCCCCTTCCTTCCTTCCCCCATCCTCTTGTCTGGGTCACACACATGGGGGTGCCACTTTGGACTAATCATAGAAAGGTGACACCCTAAAGATGGAGGAAAAGAAAATTGGAGCTAGGTCTTTAGTTACCCTGGGGCATAGAGCTCCCTGTCAGCCCTGGGCATCCTATTTCCTGGCTATTACAGGAAAAAAGTAAACTCTGTCTTACATAAGCCACTTTTGTTTGGGAATCTCTGTTATAAGCAAGTGAATGGTTATCCTAACTATCCTAACTAATATGATAACCAAGGTTAAATCAGGAAAGCATCATCTCAACCCCAGTGGTCTTCCAGCCAAAAACCTCATCCCTGAAATCTGTCACTCCAGTGGGTAAATAGAGTCCCAGGCTAAGCCCTTTGAACTACCTCTCTCCAACATTCTACATCAAACCCTTCGTTCTCATCTCACAGGCAGGAGCCATGGGAATAAGGCAGGTGCAGACAACTGTGCAGCTCCTCTCTGTTCTATCTCTGCATGCTCTACAAGCCCTAGCAGTGCTGTCCACCTCTAGAACCAGTCGTCATGGGCAGACCAGTGTCCCACATCCATGGAGGGCCTTGGGAATATGATAAGCTCTAATGAGGGTGGCTTCGAAAGGTGGCAACTGAAACAAATCAAAGCCCCTGTTTTCAACTATTCACAGCCCCTACGCCAGCTACAAGAGGGCTGTACCCTTCCCCGTGCCCAGCATACCCACCCACTCCCCACCTGCACCCCCAGGCCCCATTCTCCCACACATCCTATCAGACACTGCCTCCAGAGGAGATTTGTTCCAGAGAGGAGGTAACTAGGGAAATACAATGCATTTTAATGGAATTTTAGCAAGTTTCAAAATAATTGTACCATGCACTATAAAAACACTACTTTAAAAAATCTTTGCAGCATTCTTTGATAACCATAGGGTTTTCCCAGGACCATACATTTGTATAGTTGCAATCTCTACCAGATGTGATGATCCAGAAGGGGTATATGTGTGTGCCCGGACACTTAGTCCTCCCTGTTAGAAAGGCAGGGGAAAGCTCCTGACTGATGCAGATATCAGTGGTCAGATCAGCTACCCTTCACCTCCCTGCACCTTGCTCAAACCCACTTTGGAAGACTCCAGATTGTTCGAGCTGCAAGAAATCTTGGAAGTCATCTGACCTCCTGTTTTTTCTTGCTTCTTTAGCAAAGTTACACTTAATAAAAATGAAATCTTGTGTGGAATCCTAATATTTAAAACAAATAAAAGCAGAACTTCACTAGTATATATTTATTTCATGAGTTCAAATATGGCATATATAATATAAAGTACATCACTGACAAGTTTGAAACTGATTTGATGAAGATGAAAATTTGAAATAATCACAGTCATATTATCCTCAGCATCCAATTTATTATTTTATTTTAATTTAGTTGCAAAATCTTCAGAAAATACCGATTCATCTGGCTAACTAATTGCAAATGGTAATAGTTTTTGTTTTATTTTTTTGTTTGTTTTAAAACAACTTGCCTTACCACTTGAGTTTCTGCTCATCTATATTCATCTAGAAGCTTGTAAGGAAAAGTAGTAGGAAATATCTGTTTCGGAGTTGAATTGTTAGTAACACCTAATAAATTCTTGCATTTCTAACCATAAAGTCAGAATGGAAGCATCCATTCTAGCTCTGATGTGATGTTTTCAAGATGTGAGAGAGTCATTTGTGGGGCACACACAAGTCTTATACCATGAGAGGGACAGACACAGATGAGCTTGCTCTGGCACTTACAAATGTACCATGGTCACAAATTCACTTGTGCAATTTTATGTCAGTGGAGACATGTAACAGTCATGTCAGAATTTAAGAGAGACAGACAAACAGACCAGCATGGAATATCACTATCCCTCATCAAATATGCACACCCAGATGGCAATATTTATTCTGATGTTCATTCCAAATGAACCTAACAATACATTTTAACACGTTGATGTTCCTAGGTATGTTAAAATGTGAAATAAAACACATTTGAATATGTGTTATTTTTATTGCAGTGTTTTAAAATAGTTAAAATCCATACTCCAAGAGAAAAATCAAATGAAAATTTTGTAGAACTTCTAAAACTCTTCTATAGAGCCCCCTGGGGTTCCATGGAACTGAGTCTGAGAACCATTCATGAGGTCCATGTAAGGATTCTCAGTCCAAACAGGCAAATTTAGTTGCCTGAGGCCACTCAAGAAGCTTGTGATAGAATCAAGACGAAGGTCTGGGTTTTCTTTTCTTTTTTTTTTCTTTTTTTTTTTTTTATTTCAGCATATTATGGGGGTATAGATGTTTAGATTACGTATGTTGCCCTTGCCCCCCCTCCTCCAACCTGCTTGTCTTAGAGAGACATGCCCTCACATCTCTCATCCAAGAGAAGGTTCCAGATGTGGGAGCTAAGTCCTAGGGTCCCAAAGGAAGAATCCACTTAGATGAACATGTGCCCAGGAATCCTTGACTATGACTATGAATGCTAAGCCTTTCACAATCCGTAAAATTAGGGAAAGTATCAATCCTAAGTTTGGAATTAGGTACTCTCTGCATTTATAAATTGCTAGAGATGAGATGAGTAGGGTGGGACCACCTTGCAGCTCAAGGCAGGTGATTTTTAATCCATGGTTTTCTATGTTAGAACCTGGTCTCCAAGCCAATTGGTAAAAGTTATAGTACTTTCCATAGGTCATTGCATTAGCTCGCAAGGGTTGCCATAACAAAGCACCACAAAGTGGATGACTTAAATAACAGAAATTTATTTTCTTGCAATCCTGGAGGCTGGAGGTTCAAGATCAAAGTGTCAGCAGGGTTGGTTTCATTCTAAGTCTTCTCTCCTTGGCTTACAGATGGCCATCTTCTCCTGGTGTCTTCATATTGTCTTCCCTCTTTGTCTGTCTGTGTCCTAATTTCCTCTCCTTATAAAGACACCAATCACATGGGATTAGGGCCCACCCTAATGACCTCATTTTATCTATTACATCTTTAAAGGCCCTATCTCCAAATACTGAGTCATGGGGGGTTAAGACTTCAACATGTAAATTGGAAGAAGTGACACAATTCGGCCTATAATAAACATAATGGTCAGCTGGGGTTGTCAAGTTCCCTTAAACCCTTTAGGTGATGGACCTTAAGGTGATGGAGTGTGAGGACCCAGGTAGCAAAACCTGCTAGTGATTTGCTCTTTCCATACTCCTCTCCATCCCATCCTGGGCAGGATCTTAGAGACTCCAAGGCAAAGGCAGAAAACTGTGTTCAAACACCTCCTAATTTCATGTTTTTGTGCAGATTACAAATGTGTAATCAGCAGAAAGACAAATAGATTTGAAAATATCAGGATAGCTTTTGGTACTTTTACTTTTCCTAATTTGGCACTCTAGGCTTAATTTTTAAAAAGTGGTTTAAGATTAAGAAGGATAGATTTTGAAGGTTTCTAAACACCCAGAATGCTAACAAGTTTGACAGTTTGATAATCCATATAAAT
>NW_012147986.1:5224728-5242115 GCF_000956105.1 Propithecus coquereli | reverse complement strand
ATAAAAATAGACAGAGGGTAACAACAGGTGTATATAAAGAAATATAAATGGCTGATCTATACAAAATAATGTTCAATATCACTCTTTAGAGAAATGCAAATTAAAATGAGATATAATTTTCTACTTATCATTAATAAAAAGATTAAAATATTTGATGATATGCAGTGTTAGAGAGGTATGAGAAAAACACACTGTTGATAGATATATAATTCAGTAGGAAATTTTGCAGCGTTTGTAATCTAGAATCAGCAGAGAAGCTTCTAACACTTTCTGTACTACATAAAGAAAATGTTTATGCCCAAAATGCTGATGAGCTTGACTTGGGCTCCAGAATCATCTATCATTCAAAAGCTCTCTCGTCTCACAAACAAGGACTTGGTTGTTAACTATTCAAGAGAGTTGTTGAGGTTGAATATGTTTATCTATAACATAGCACCTCCAAAGTTTTAGGTGTTCTTAATACCCAGTCATTAATACAAAGAAACTGTGCTCTCCTATAGTCATCTACAGCCACGTCTGTCATTTCTTCCTCTCAAATCCCTCCAGGATGAAACCTCCACCAACCACACTGCCCCATGATGGCCCTGGTTCCATAATCCTACACCATGCTACAGCCTCCACCAGTATAGCTGCCGATAAATCCCCTCTCTACCTTAGGCTGTATCTCTCTAATTCTCCATTTGTATCAGGTTATTTCTTGCTTAAGAACTTTCCCATTACCTATTTAATCTCTTTCAAATTTCTCAAGGGGCTCAGTAATATGGGCCCTCCAAACACTATTTTCTATCACTTTTTTTTCAATAAACTTTCCAATCTAATTAGTCATATCCCCCCTTACCCAAAAACCCATGCTCATCTCCACCTCTATGCCTTTGATTCTACAGTTTCCCCCGCCTGCAATTTCCTCCTTTCGACCTTCTCAAATGCTACTTGTCTTCCAAAGCCTAAAAATGAGTTATTTGATTTTTCTGAGTATTATTTAGTATTTTTCTGGTCCATAATTTCCCTAAGGCAAATAATACAAACACTTCTGTGCAAGCAAACATTCGTTGACTTGGTCTGTCACTTGGACACCTGTGATGCACCAAACATTCTGTTAGACACTTGCGATACAGAGAGAAACATGATGTGACTCTTGCTAGCTGCAGAAGTGGAAGTGAGGCACTCCAGGCAGAAGGAACAGCAGGAGCACAGGCATGGAGCCATGTGTGAAGTTTATGCAGGAAATAATGTCTGATGTAGAGTCAGGATGGGGTGGTAAAAAGGGAATGAATGTTTTCACATGGCGTCAGTATGTGTTCCACAAGTTACCATAACAGGAATATCAGCACATGTCATTAAAGGAAAATGTAGACTGGGAAAGGTGGCTTGCACTTGTAGTCCCAGCTACTTGGGAGACTGAGGTAGGAAGATCCCTTGAGCCCAGGAGTTCAAGGCCAGCCTGGGCAACACAGAGAGATCTCTCGATCTCTTTTTTTTTAAAAAAAGGATGGGGAAATACGCCTTAATTAAAATGTGAATTCTCACAATTAGTCTCTCAAAGGTTTCTCTCTGAGCCATCTTTCTCTGGTTTCAGGTGGGTAGGATACTCATAGATTTCCTTCAATAATTAATGTGGCTCTAAGATTTAGTTCATTTTTCAAAAACTCAGAATATATTCATAGGAAGGGTAAGGCTCAGGCAAGGCAAGACCCCACACAGTTGGAACTGAGAGTAAGAAGGGCAGATGAAGAAGATTAGCAGAATCAGTAGTGACCAGTGCTCTAGTGAGGTGGGAAATGTGCCACCCAAGGGCAAGGTAAAAGATTTCATACTGCTGTGGTGCTTTCCTGCAGAAGATCTCAAAGCCTTATGCATTCCTATGTCCCTGCCAATTTATTGCCAATTCCTATGTCCCTGCCCTGAATCAGGCCCCCAGAGGACTAGTCCAACCTGTGGGCTCTGGTCCAGCACTTGGATGATGTAGTGAGACAGATTGGCATCACTGGTTCCTGTCCACCCCAGTCATCCGGGTGGCTGAGTGTGATTTAGACGTCTGCTATATCTGCTCCCTCAACTGCTAAAATGTGAAAATTTCAACCCCGATTACCAAAAGCCAGGCCCTTAATGCCCCAAATAGGATAATTTATAAAACGATCATCATGCTTTTTTTTTCATTCTATCTTCTTTGCCTTTAAATTTAGGTTTTGTGACTTCAAAAATATCTATTAGGTCTTCTTTTCTTTTAAATGGCCCCGATAATTTTTTCCTGCCTTAACTGTTAAAAATCACATGTTCTGGATCAATGAAAGACTCAGTAACATGCTTCAACCACATCATTCACAGAAATGTCTGCCAAGCGGCTCAATTCTTCAACAACCCAAACAAGCTCAAATTTACATTGCAGGGGAGCATAAATGACTAGAGAAAATGTTCTCTCCCCACTGAGGCTTTTGGTTGTTTTCTAAGGCCATGCATTCAAAGTAATGTGTGATTCAAAGTTTGCAGAATGTCTCCTTTGGTTGGAGATCTCCTCGGAAGCAAACACCATAAAAAAAATGCTTCTCAATGCCACCGATCAGAGCATCAGTTCCCCTATGACACATAATTTCTGACACAGATACTGGAAATTTTCAAACCTCAACTTCATATTTCCCTTTCCCTATTCTTGTCCCTGGTAGCAATAAAAACCACTTGAGTATTTGACTGCATTTGTTTTCTTCCTGAATGCATTTCCCCGGGGACTCCTGTGTTCCCATGGTCAGCATCCTTTCTCCTGGCTTTGGAAAGCCCATCGTTTTTGGATTAATGATGATGAAGAAAGAGCTGGAGAAATTGCAGAGTATCTGCTCAATCTGGCATAAGCCCTCAGCAGCTGTTGTTTGATTGGTCTTGGGTGGAGTGAGGGATGTGAGACTCAATCAATCCCTCCCTATTTCAGTTTTCAGTGAAGCTTTCTGGGTAAGGACAGGCCTCCCAAAGAATCACGTTAAACAGCAGGTGGGTGCACTGCCATGCTACAGAGCATATTGATGGCGCAAGGAGGAAAAAGAACCGAGAAAATATACGTTCAGAGAAATCCATGAACCCTGGGGATAAATCTCACAGTCATCTCCGCCTTCGCTATCTTTGAATCAGTAGTAGCTGCAACCTGCAAGACTTATTGTAAAGCTACACGCAATCCAGTGCCCCAGAGATTTGCGAATCATGGTTACTCTTGGAGGAATCAAAATCTTTAGAAGGCTGAGGTGAAATAGATGATTGCTGTCCTACAGCTCTGCGGACAGCTGAGCACCCTGCTCTGAACTTTATTAGAATATTCATCACACTGTTGTAATTAATGTTTGCATCTCCCTCTCTCCCACTGGATTGTGAGTTTCCCAAGGGCAGGAATCATTTCTCATTCATCTCTGTATCCGCAGGGCCTAGCTCAGATTCTGGAATGAAGAAGACCCCCACAAATGTTTGCAGGCTAATGGATGCATAGATGGGTGGATGGATGGATAGATGGGTGAATGGATAGATGAAAGGAGGGAATGACGGATGTCTGAAAGAAGTGATCCTGAAGTTACAAAAGCAAAAAACTGAAACAAACAAATAAGAATAATAACAACAAAATAAAACCTATCTCCAAATCCTTGCTTGTAAGAGGAAATCCATGTACTATATAAAGAATAAAAGCTGTGTTGAAAGCCATTTTCTTGGGTATTTTCCCCTATTGTTATTCGAATAGTCTCATTCCAAATCTTTCTGCTAAATTTAATCAAATTGACTTTGATTCATTGTCTGACATGTTCTAAACATTTCCAAATAGTTTAGGTGATCAGGCATTGCTGGAAAGACAGAAACCATTTTCCCCTCTGGCGTCACGATGGCCGTGTGATCCCCTAACAGGAAGAAGGGTCGACAAAGGGAAAATGGGGTGGGGGAGGGGCAGTCTTGGAGGTTTAATTGGTTAATCTCCTGCCAGTGACCATTGTACCACCCCTGGCCCCACAACTCAAAGGAATTCCCACCTGAAATTCCCCAAGCTCTATCCACCCTGAGCCTCCAGGAACTTATATCATCCACTCTGTACCCCATGGGAGTAAAACTGCAGGAAAATCCAGGCACATTTTTAAATCCGAGGTACCTTTTTATATGGAAAATTATGAGAAGCCTACTTTAAACCAAGGATAACAATTTAACGAAAAGCAGAGCCAGAAGTTACTGCTGGTTACAACTCCTAGTTTACTCCCTTGTGGATGCTTTCTTTTCCCCATATCCCTCTTTCCTCTCTTTCCTTCCCTTCTCTTCAACCCACCTACTTTATTCCTTCCCCCATGGCCTATTCTGTAGTCCCACCATTGGAACCTACAGTCTCCAAAGACCTTTTTTAACTCACTAATGGCCCTCAGAACGAAAAAAAAAAGTTCTGACCTCTGGTCTAAACACATAAATATTCATTGCTATTTATTTCCACGGCCACTTTTCTAAAGGGTTTCTCACATTTCTCTGTGGCCCTAATATGTTCCATGAATCTCAAGAAACTCAAGAGATATGAGCCCAGATGGGCCAAAATATGAAGCACAGTCCCTCCCACCCTCCCAGAGCCTACCTTCATCACCTCCCAGCCTGTGAGCAGGGACCCGCAGGTACCATAATTTAGAGGGAGAATGTGGTTTCTATTAAGGAGAACTGTTGTCTCATGTTTTGGAAAGTTGTTTTTCCTTCCTCTTTTCCCTGACTTCAAATTAAATCTGCACTTTTGTGAAGAAAACAAAACAAAGGCCCTTTCCATGTGAGGAGAGGAGAAGCAAATGATGGCTTTATTACCCTGCATGTGAGCTCACACTTCATCTACACCGCCTCGTGAATAATGGGAAGGGAACAATGGAGACATGAGGTCTAATTGTGCTTTATTGGAAACACATCTGTGCAAATTCCAAGCTGGGAACATGCCTCTCATCTCCTCCACTGGGAAAATGGAAAAGGAACTCCCAGTGGCCTCATTTTAAATTTCACGTATATCTCAGAAAATTGTGGATTTTTTGGTAAACAAAGCATAGGAAATGGAATCTGAAGAGATAGCCTGCACTGAAAAGAAACTGTTATTGTAATGATTTCTTAGCAGTGGTATCTAAATTCCAGATGAAGAAGTTTTCCATCACAGCATCAAAAGTGACAACCTCTCCCACCAGCTCCTGCCTTGGGCCATTTTGTATGTTCTATATGGATTCTGATTTGTAATTAAGCAACTGGTAATATCAGAAGATAGAGGGGAAGATTGGGAGTGGGGGGATAGCTTGACTTTTTCAGCCAGAAACTAAAGTTCTATGTTATCGAGGAAGCCTTTTCTAACTCCATGAAATCAGACTCCGACTGCATCAAAGCCAGTTCAACACCATTTAGCATTTAAGTGCTTGGCATCTGAGTGTGTTAGCTCCTTAACTACATGAAAGGCTCACTCAGGACAGAGACCATGTTTATATTTCCAGCACAGAGCCCGTGGGACCAGCACAAGGTCGAGGTATGCCTGTTAACTGAGAGCAAAGTGTGCCTCCTTTGACTTTATTTAGTAAAACAAGAAATGATCAAAGCAATATATTTTACACTGAGAATAATATTCCAGTGCTATATTAAATAAGATGTTTAACCAGAAAGTGCATATTGAAATACCATAAGGGAATTTGAGCATGAAAAACTACCCTTCTGAATAGATCATATAGTCCCTTTGGGCTCTGATAGGTTTGTGTGTACTTCGGACATTTGGGAATTTGACACTGTTCAAAGTTGTCACATTTTTTCAATTATGTTTCACCTGATTATAACTCGACACCCAAATTTAGAACCATACTTTGGAGTAGATACATTTGGGATAGTTTTGGAATAGACCCAAGAACGCTGCGATTACATGCCAACAAATCTGAAAAATAACCAAAGGTCCTTCAAGTCACTAGCCTTTCCTTCTAGTTCAGCTTCAAATGTCAGTGAGAAGTTAAAAACTTGGTGTGGGATTCAGATTTCAAGAGACTGTAGGTGGCAACATAAAGTGGACACAAAAGCACAGAAGCTGGCCAAGCTGCCCACTTGTAGGAAACCACCTTCACCTCCTAATCACATGTGGCGGAGACTAAGTGGAGAGCTACATGCAAAATGTACGGATGGACCCGGAAAGAGCCAGATAGGAAGCAGAGTCCGAGTTTCCCAATACAAGGACTAATACCCTTTGGAGAGATTAAAAAGAAATCGAGTTGAGATCAGAAAATTAGTAATGGCTGTTGGTCACAGCAGGCCAAAGGTCTGAAAACAGAATAGCCAGAAGACAGTATATTAGTTTGCTAGGGCTACCATACCAAAGCACCAAAACAGAGTGGCTTGAACAATAGAAATTTTTTGTCTCACAATTCTGGAGGCTGGAAGTCTGAGATCGAGGTGTCAGCGGTGTTGGTTCTTTCTGAGGGCTGGGACAAAATCTGTCCCATGCCTCCCTCCTAGCTGCTGTTAGTTTTCGGGCAATCTTTGGCATTCCTTGGCTAGTAGAATAATCATCCTGATCCTGCCTTCAGCCTACGTGTTGCTCTTTGTGTCCAGATTCCCTCCTTTGTAAGGACACCCATCTCATACTGGATCACTGCCCACCCTACTGATCTCATTTTAACTTAATTATCTCTGTAAAGACCCTATCTCCAACGAAGGTCACATTCTGAGTTAC
The DNA here is from genome assembly GCF_000956105.1 of Propithecus coquereli. Taxonomy (NCBI): domain Eukaryota; kingdom Metazoa; phylum Chordata; class Mammalia; order Primates; family Indriidae; genus Propithecus; species Propithecus coquereli. The sequence goes on along the minus strand of NW_012147986.1, from coordinate 5,235,442 downwards.
AGGGGATTAGGACTCCAACATATCTTTGATGGGCTGGTGGGAAAAGGGGATACGTGGTTCAACCCACAACCGACAGGAATTAAAAGGCAAGGATCAGTGGTCTGAAGGACAATGGTGCACCGCCTGGGGGCTCTGGTAGAAAAAACCAGAAGCAATAGTAATTGAAAGCATCATCTGGAGCTGTGCAAGAGTTCCTTAGATGTTCTTCCTGTCTTCAGTCTCATCCTCCTTCCATCCCCTTCCCACAATGCTGCCAGATTCCTTACTGCACATAGAGATAACCATGGCCACTCCTATGCTCAGAGCCAGCCGTGGCCACCTAGTGTTACTGTTAAAGTACAGAACTCAGGGCTATTTGGCAGGTCAGCTCTCCTTGTTTTGCAGATTAGGAAGCTCAAGCCCGAAGAGAACAAAACACAAGGGCCAAGCTCTCATTTACCAAACTGAGTCTCAGATCTCAGCCCTTCCTTAGTATGCCTGGCTCCTTTAGCCCTTATTTGTCAGCTCTAACCCAGCTCTAACCCAGATTTGTCAGACTCAGTCAGCACAAGTAAGCAATAGCAATCACAGGGCAAACCACCTCCTCCGTTAGTCTAGAAGTGTCCCTAGGATGGGCCTAGGCAGTATAGAATAAATAAAGCTGAGCAGCCAGAAACTCTCTTCCTGGCTTCAGGAAGAGCTATGCCATGGGGTTACATTTCCCTCTGGGCCAGCTACTTCTGTGGGCAGGAGGAAGGCACAAAGCTGATGGAGTCAGCCACAGCCCCACAATCCATGCACCACATCAGCAGTATGTCCCCATTGGGCAAATCCTCACAACAGAATCGCCATCCTTGTGACAGGGCCAAATGGCACACACCTTGCACCAAGGACCAAGTGCAAGGCTGACCCCAACCCCAGTGTACATTCCTGCTTTGGCCTCCCCAGACTTCTCATCCAGCATCGCACACAGAGGGGCGGGACTTGATAAAATGCTGGCTGGTCCTTCCTGGCTTGCACCCCTCACCTCCTCTCTCACTTACCTTCTCCCTCTGGTTTCGCCTCAGCCCTGCCATATTTCTTGACCCCAAAATCAGGATACGTGATCCGGCAAGCACTATTTCCCATTGGTTAATTCATTTTCACCAAAAGTCTCACTCAGGTAGAGACTGCAATCACATTTAATAACATGATTAGTGGCTTGACCTCCCTAAACAGAGGACAGAAAGCAATCAGAACCAGAGAAGAAAGCCAGGTGTCAGTGGCAGATGCCATTTGCTTGTCTGTGTAAGGAAGTCTCCTGAACCTGCGAAACAGCCTAAAGATGGAGACGGCACACCAGCAGGACAGGTGCGGAGGGAGGGCCAGGGCCGCTGCTGTTGTCTACTCTACTTGCAACCACTCCAGCCCAAGGTCGGCAAGTGCGTTTGTTTCCAATTCACCTGCTCTGTGAAGACACAGGGACCACAGAAGGCAGAGAGGCCTCTGTTCTGCTGACTGGGCTCCCACGCAGTCCCCATTCAGAGGCCAATAATTAGGCTAACTAAATCTTTTAATCTCAAAATTGGAAAACATGACTTCACATGGATCTGTAAATGTTAATGACCAATAAAACCAGCTGTAGCACCACATTTGGTTCAGTTTATTAATGTGCTATTTTAGAGGGTCTGAAGGAAAAAGAGATTCCATTATCCAACTTGAAAAGCCCTTCTCTGTGTGCACCCATTCATATCACGCTTTTATTCTACCCAGATTCTCGCTTCATCCTTTCCTTTTAGGGCTTAGTTTTTGTTGTTGTTGTTGTTTGATCTTTGTTTGGTTTGCATGGCGGGTGGTTTTGGGTGTGTGTGTGTGTGTGTGTACGTGTGTGTTTGGCATCACTCTGGCAAAGAAGCATTTAAGTAAAGACGAGTGGTCCTGAGGGGCCAAGGCACCTCCAACTCAGTCACTGCTTCCCAGAGCTCAGACATGTGCCTCTACTTCTTGCTCAAGGGTCTACATTTTCCAATCATGAGGATCAATCCTGTTCTTGTCCACTGTAAAAATAAGTAACTGCCCAATGAACAGACATCCAGGGACCACACGTCTAGAACTCCTGTCCATGGTTGCCTCAGCAAGTGCTTAGGAAGGACTCACTCTGCCAGGCACAAAGCACAAAGCAATTAAGTTATTAATAAGTGAGAATAATCCATTCATTCTTTCATTCAGCAAATATCTAAAGACCTACTACATGCCAGGCACTGCTCCAGATGTGGGAAATACAGAGCAGAACAGCACAGACCACACTTTGCCCCCATGGAGCCTATTTCAAGTCAATGAGACAAACATAAATATGTAATAGAAAGTTAGGTAGTAACAGGTGCCATGAAAAACATAATAAGGCTGGGTAAGGAGGGAGAGAGTGATGGGATTGCTACTTTAGATGGGGAAAGTGAGGAGCAGCGTGGATAAAATATAGAGTAAGCCTTGTTCTTGCAATGGGAAAGGTGCAAGAGGCTTTGGGGTGGGGAGAGTTGTTAGCAAATGATTGTAGGGGCCTCAGTGGTTAGGCCACTGTGGGCCACCGAAGATTTCGGGGAGATCGGAGCATTTTACAATGTGATTTACACTGTAAAAGGGATAAAAGAGACAAGGATAGAAGCAGGAAGACCAATTGGGAAGCTACTGCAATAATCTCTAGGCAAGAGATGTGATGGTAGCTGCTATGGTCTGAATGATTGTGTCACCCCCAAATTCGCATGTTGAAATTTTTTTTTTTTTTGAGACAAGGTCTCACTCTGTTGTCCCGGCTAGAGTGCCATGGCATCAGCCTAGCTCACAGCAACCTCAAACTCCTGGGCTCAAGCGATCCTCCTGCCTCAGCCTCCCAAGTAGCTGGGACTACAGGCATGCGCCACCATGCCCGGCTAATTTTTTCTCTATATATATTTTTAGTTGTCCAGATCATTTCTTTCTATTTTTTTAGTAGAGACGGGGTCCTGCTCTTGCTCAGGCTGGTCTCGAACTCCTGACCTCAAGCGATCCACCCGCCTTGGCCTCCCAGAGTGCTAGGATTACAGGCGTGAGCCACCGTGCCTGGCCATATGTTGAAATTTTTACCCCCAAGAAGATGGTATTAGGAGGTGGGGCCTTTGGGGTGATTAGATCATAAAGGTGCAGCCCTCATGAGTGGGATTAGTGCCCTTATAAAAGAGGCCCAAGGTACTGGGCTTCCTTGTGAGGTTACAGCAAAAAGTCAGCCACCTAGAAAGTGGGCCCTCATCAGACACCTTGATCTTGCACTTCCCAGCCTCCAGGACTGTGAGAAACAAGTTTCTTGTTTATAAGCCACCGAGACTAAGATACTTTGTTACAGCAGCCCAAACAGACTAAGGCAATGGCTTAACCTAGGTAGGAAGTGGTGGAGAGGGTCATAGATGGCTGGATTAACTGTACCTTCCCATGGTAGCAGCAATGGGATGTGCCAATGGATTTGAAATGGGACAAAGATAAGAGAAGAAATGAGAATGATGCAAGGTTTAGCAGTGACATAGTGTCTTTTAGTTTACAAGACACTTTTACATACATTATTTCATTCAGGATTCTTAAGAACCATGTTTCTCAAAGTGTGACAAGTAGACAAGCATCATCAACATTACCTGGGAGCCTGCTGGAAATGCAGAATCTCAGACCCAGATCCCAGGCAATCCACATCACGTTAAAGTTTGAGGAGCACCGGTCTAGGTGGCAGGAATGATGAGGATGGAGGTGATGAGGAGGAGGAGGAGGATTGAACAGTCTCCTAGAGGTTAAATACTTTGTTTAAGGCCACATGGTCAGGATGCAGGGATTCTGACTGCAAACCCAGGGCTCTTCTACCCCTCCATGCTTCTGAGACATAAGTTCTTAGAGGGTTCACAGCCCACCAGGGATCCAGAACCCACGCTATTTAACAATTATCATCTGAAATATTATAGTTTAATTGGAGGTCACAATTTAAGGATCATAGGATAAGCTTCAGAGAGGAGACCAAATTCATCATGATGGTGAAAATGAGTAGAATTTAGATCAGGAAAAGAACAGAGAGAGAACTGTGGAGCAGGGAGAAGTGCGTATTTGTGTGCACACGTGTGTGCGTGCGTGTGTGCAGGGGCAAGGAGGGGGAAGTCACCAAGGAGAGCAGAACCACATGAACAAAGCCCAGAGCTCCCCCTGACACTGACAAATCACTCTCCCCATCACATTCTGCCTACCAGACATATTGATCCTGAACTAATCAAGTAGAAAGAGTCATTGGGGAAAAAATAATGGGCTTAAAAAAATAAATCCCCCGCACACGATTACTGCTCCAGGAAGAGTGAGCTGTGCTTGGCTGATGGCGGATTTGTCAAAGGGCAAGGTGGATGTGCAGGCTGGGAGAGGGGCAGCGAGGATGCAAGAGACGAGCCCCTAGCAGCAAGGACCGGGCACCGCTGCCGTTTGTCATTTTGCCTGCATTCACTGAGCCTGGCTCTGCTGTAACATCTGGGCTCGGTGCAGGCCTGATTTAATAATGTGTTGGGAGCTGGCATTTGCTGCAATCCCGCAGCAGCAGTAAATAGTGGCAGAGAAGATGTGTACCAGACCTAATTTGCCCCCTTTTTCTACTTAGAAAGGCACATTAATATTTAATAGAAGAAAAATAATTCATGTAGATTTGAAAGCAAAATCCATGAAAAGGCACATTAGAAAGGCTGGGGGGAAATGGGTCTGTTTCGGGAAGGCTTGATTTTTCCCCCTAAATGAACTAAAGCTGGTGATTTATCCGCTTGGAGGCAACCTAGGCGAATTTCACCCACCTGCCTCCTCCTGTATTTTGGTTCCATGGCTGTAAACATCCCCTAACTTTCCACCCAGGCCTTGTGTTTATGTCTCGTCAGTTTGTTGCTGGAAATTTAGCAGCAGAGCCAAGGCAGTGCCTCGTGCTCGGAGTGCTGGGCAGAGAGTTGGGAGGAGCTGAGTCATTGTGTCATGAACGTCTCTTAGGACAGCTTTGGGACCTGGGTTTGGGGGCCCCATTCCTGTTAACTACAGAACAGGTGTAAGAAAGTTGGAAGCTTCGGGTCCCTTAAGAAAGGACTGAATGTGGTGGTACTGGTTTGGGTGGGAAACAACATACCCCTATCCAGGGCAGGCCCTGGAAAAGTGAGCAAAGCACCTCTCAGGTCATTCTCATTCTCCTTTTGGTCACTTTCTTCATTGGGATTCTAGGTGGCCAGCACCCTCCTACTGCACTTTCAACCTGAACCTGACTCTGGGACGCCCCATAGAAGGAAGATCTATGCCTAGGCCTTTCCTGTCCTCTCTGCACCCCTTCGAACTTACCCACTTTGTGTCCTGTTGCTGCCGGAGCCTGCTCTTGGCAGCCCAAACTGGCAGTTGCCAACTAGTCCCTCCTGTGTGTTCATCATCTCATTGGTGTGACATCCACATTTGCATGCGCATTTTATCAGGGTTCTTCAGAGGCCACGCCTACCTTCAAAGGCTGGCTGTATGGTATGACTTTCAGCCATGTGTCAGGGCCTTTGTGCTCCTTAAATTGTACCATGTAGAGGGGTCGGACCCCACTTCCATGAAGCAGATCCTGTAAAATGTTGCAATGAGTCTCAACCAGGGACCCCACTCTATCCCCCCTCACATTACATCAGCAGCCAACAGGGTGGGCTCTCACTCCTCCGCCGCACCAGCATCCTTTCTCTCTGCGCCCTAAAAATTACTTTCAAAAAGTGCCTCACCCTTCTACAGCTAAGGCCCGTGACATGTGCCACCTTGCTTTGAGGAAGACTGGACAATGGAGATTTGGAAGCAGCCTGGTGGGTCCCGCTTGCCCCTTTGAGGCAGAGAGCAAATCCCCAGGGTGGAGGGCCAAGCCCCAGTCCCATGGGCACCAATCGCAGAGTGTTCAGCCCTTTCCCAAGCGGGCAGGAGGAATTCCCAAGCCACACCAGCAGGTTTTCATTTGGCCCAATTTCGCCTCATTTCCTCTAAAATCATTACTACAGTGATTTAATGTTCAGGTCTGGGAACAACGTATCTTTCTCTTTTTCTCTCTCTCTCCACGGGCCGCCCTCCCTCGAGGATGTAACTGAGACCTCAGCATGGAGGGCCAGGACCATTTAATAAACGTAAAGCAAACATTTTTTTCCATGTAAATAATGTAATTTTTGTGAGGAAGGGACCTTGGTCATTTTTTTTCCTGTGAATAGGCCCATTATAAGCTGCACCTGACCAAGAATCATTTTAGAATTGTTCTTTCCTGAGCTTTCTACTTAGCAAATATTTCCTGATACTAAATCACCATAAGCCACATTTTATGTCATTGTGAATTTGCTCAAAATAAGTCTTCTATCCACTTCCTTGGAGTCTACTAGGAAAGGTCCCTCAGCAAAGTTTGGCTGTTGAAGAGTATTTCTTTTTTTAAATCTAGAGGGATATTGAGGGAAATGACCTAGGGAAGTAGGGTAAGATTTAGAAAGAAAGAGAAAAATCAGAATCCCTATGAGTTTTCACCACAAAAGCAAAGCTTATTTTGAATTCGTTTATTTTCTTAAAACCAACAGGAAAGAAAGAATTGCGCTTACAGAGTGGGCTGCTCTCCAGCTACAGACCCAGTGGAACAATTTGCAGGGAGACTAGGTCAGCTCAGCCTGTCTCTGCCACTAAAAAAAAAAAATACTCAGGAGAAAGCTACAGCTTCTCCAGGGGGCAATATCAGTAGGTAACCACGGATGGAAACTGAGTATTAATTATCCCTTCCTGTGTTTTATATTTTCAGATTTAACAGACATTGTAAAGCCAGACATTGATAAAAATGACAGGAAATATTCTTAGTCAATTAAATCACCACAACGTCGGGCCTAACATCTGTTCTATGAACCCTGCAGAAATGTGTGACATTAATATTTAATAAAAAATAGCCCTGATTTGGACTCAACAACCATTTCACTCCGTTCTCCCAGGACATTCACTTCAGATCTTATAACCTTACAAAATTTAAATACATACATCTCTCCCTGGAGCCACCCTCCTCCTTAGCATTCAGAGGTCTGCTCGGAGGAAGCTTTGCTTTTACTCTTACTGGACCACATGCTTTCCAATCATGCCATGCTTCCACACGGCTTCTTCTCAGTAAAGGTAGCTGTCACAGGACTGACTCTGGGCCACACTCACCTAAATGGAGAAACATGGTGGGAGGGGACAGTAAGCCCCATATTCCAGAGCTCAGTGCCATTTCTCCTTGTGCTTCCTAGCACTTTGTTGGTCCCTTCTGGGAAAGGTTGGGTTCACCAGGGTGTCTCTCAAGCTGCCATTTTCTTCTCTATCCAAGACAATGAGGTGGCCCCCAAATGGTCCCAGTGTACTTGGGCACTTGCCACCCCTGCTCCTGATACCATTGCCATTTTCCCTCACTACCTATAGTCCCTCAAGTGGGAGCTCTAAGAAAAATCCACTGGGGAGACTCATACTGTACTCCTTCAACATGGCGTCACCTTTCCCTTTCCTTCCTCCTTACCTGGAATTTATATAGCAGGGCGACCTTAGGGCCTGCCAGTGCCACTCACAGCAGCCCCAGGATTTTCCGATGAAATACTCCACTTCCCAGAGTGAGAGCAAGTACCTTTCCCTTTCCCCAATAGGTGTCTGGGGAAGTCACTTTTCCAGAAATTAGTTTTATTCCACCCTTTCCAGTCAACCATATTTCCTAGAATCTAAGCCACAAATTTGAGTTTAGGAGGATGGGATGGGAATTGCCAAGGCCATCTGTTCTCTTGGGATAACAACAGAGCTTTTGTCATGCAAAGCATGCCTGAGCAGAGAGAAGGAGGGGTGAGGTCCCCACCTGGTTGGAGGCTGGCACAGCTGGGGAGGGAGAAATGACACTACTTAGGGTTCAGATTTTGTCTGGAGAGTTGGCGTGCTGACCTAAGTCTCTCCTCTTCCCTCCAGGGTTCTGGTGAATTGACCAATCTACCCACGGATCATGAGTGAAAGGGTGTCAAGGCATTTGTTTTATTAATATCTAAGAAAATGCTCAATCATCCCCAGAGACCAGGGTCTCTGATAAAGCTGGATGGGAGAGCACAGCTTGGACTTGGGGACAAAGGAGTAGCTTCCCTCTCCATCTGCCAATCTGGTCCTTCGGACTCGTCTGAAAGGAGAATCAAGTCAGTGAATCCATCCTAACATATGGCTGCACAGGAAGCAGAGATGCCTACTTAATCCACAAAATGAAGTATCTAGATTTAATAGGATTTTGCTTTCTTCCCATAGACTTTAATGAAATGACAGAAAATCCATCCAATTTTTTCTAGAAAATCAAGCGAGAAAGTGAAGGACTTGTTTAATCTGATGATTACATGGAGACAGGAAGTACATGTGTCCACCTGGACAGGTAGAAAGAGGCACCATGCCACATGGAGCAATGACCTTGAATGCAGCCCTGTGATGTCAGCCTCCCAACATCCCGTTTCAATACTCCAATGCTTGGAAAGCAGCGAGTGAGTAGAAAAAAACCCAAGTGTTCACCCTTGTACTCCCCAGTTCTAGGGAATGGAGAAGTATATTTCTCTATGGGAAATGTGAGGAGAAAGATATGAACTGCTACTATCATGAGACTAAGATGAACCAGGCCTCAAATTCCTGGGGTGGCATGAGGTTTGTGTAGAAGAAGAAAGGCCATCTAAGTCTTTGTGTGACATCAGACTGGGGAACAATCTCCAGAGAGAAGGAACCAATTTCCGTATACTCTAAGAAAGTTCTAGAGCTGTAATCCCCCTTACCTGGAAGAGAAAGAGGAAGAGGGTCATGAGAGAAGCCACATCCCGCAATGGATCCCCAAGGTTCCTTCCATGAGCCACCCCTAGTAAGGAAGCACCCGGCCAAGGGGAGGATCATTGGAACCCGTTCTCTTCATTAACAAAGTGGTGATCACGCTTGGGAAGTTCAGTGGAAACCTAAATCCAGCCACCTCTAAGGGGGTTCTGATGATAGAGACAGCACCCAAGCAAATAGAATAAACTCCATCCTTTCACAGCGAAATCAAATAATGAGCTCTAGGATAAGTGGGAAAAAAAATGTGTTCTTTTGAGCTCGTATAGTGCATCAGATTAAAACTGACTTTATAGCACTGTACAGATACATGAAAATTAGTCAAACCAATGTCAAGTAGAGAAAGGTGGTTGTTCTAGTTACTTGAATTTTGGCAAATAAATTTTCAGTGTCATCCTTTAGAAGTGACTTCTTTTTCTTTGCAGTGATAGCATGGGACTGTGTTGAAAACATTTCAAGTATCGCTGGACATAAAGACCTTTTGAAAGTCCTAATCCTTTATAGCCTTGGCCTACTCCCTTCGGATATTCTGATGTTGACATTCCATCATCTTTCTGTCTTAACCCATAAAATGAGGAATACATAGATTTGATAAGATTTTGTTCTCTCCCTTAGACTTCAACACAACTGCAGAAAATCCATCCCAAATTCCCCCAGAAAGTCAAGCAAGTACATTGTTGCCAACACAAGCAAGGGCTTGTCATCTTAATGTAGGTCTGTCACCATTTTTGCAGTGAATGTGTTTCTAAAAAGGGTCCTAAATCTTTAGCCTCTAGTTCCTCTGCCACGGCCCATCCCAACAGAAAAGTAAAGGGATCCTTAGACTTCTTAACAGCTGATATTATGGAGCACTCATTATGTCTGAGTCACTTTGTTACATTCTCTCATCAATCATCTCATTTAATCCCCACAAATGTCTGATGAAGAAGGTACAAGCATTATTCCCATTTTGCAGATGAAGAAATTGAAGCAAGTAGAAGATAAGATGCCTGCCTAAGATCACACAGCAAGCAAGAGTAGAGGTAAGAATAGAACTCAGACCCCCTCAAGACCTGCACTCAGTCTAACGCAGTGCACCACTGTGTCTCCATAAACACCTGCAGGCGAGACATGCTGCTGTGCCTGCCGTAATCCTCAGCTCAGCCTGAGAAGGTTTTCAAGTCTCAACGCATCGGGCTTGATTTGCTCAAGAGCTTCACCCAGGAGCTCAGCAGGAGCTAAAAGAAACTTGAAAGGGACTTGGGGAATTTACCCCTTTCCCAAAGAAAGGAAAACTAAAGAAAAAAATTAGCAAAGACTCAGCTCTCTCTGTTCCTTGAAGGAAAACCATAAAAATACCTGTTCATAAAAAGGTTTTATCTTACAGGTGAGGACTGGATTGAACAGGGAAGCAGGTTTCTCCTCCAGCCATGCCAGTGAAAGATGCATTTCTCAGCATTCCTTGCTAGTGTCAAGAGAGAAAGAGCTAGTTTTCTGTGTGGTCCATTGTCTACCACCAGAGTTGATGGTGATAACATCTTGCATTTGTATAGCATTTTGTCTTTTCAGAGCAGTTTCACATTTCATCTTTAGTCTTCCTATCAAATGTACAACAGAAATGTTCAACCCATTTTACAGATGAAAGAATGAAAAGTGAAGATATTGATTTGCTGAAGGTCACCTCTCAGAGAAGAGTGTGGAAGGATATAAAAAGTTGCTGAAGAAGAAAAGCTAAAAGAGTTTTCTCTTTCCTACCTTTTTCCACTCACCTGTTCTTGGTATCAGGGATAACTTTAAGCAGATGTTAAAGAGATAGTTTACTGTTGATAAAAAGTTTGTCTCTGACATCCTCCACTTCCCTTCCCTTTATACCCTTATTGGTATCCCTCTCCTCCAGGGTCTCTGGCCC
>NW_012147986.1:5188319-5224018 GCF_000956105.1 Propithecus coquereli | reverse complement strand
ATTTTCTAACCAATACCTTCAAATGTTAAATAATTCATTTTTCTAAACAGACCATCTATATTTTCAATCTTATACTTCCATGTAATTTCCAGTTCAACTAGTCCATTAAAGACTAAAGTAGCTGGTCAGGAGATTATACAGTGAAACATAAACAGGATCATTTTTAAGATTAATACCCTGTAAATGTATATCTTTTTTCCTCCAAGCCTCAGGAACCACCTCAGGATGTTAGAGGATGAAAACAAAATGGAGAAGAGCAGATTTATCTACCCAGATATACTCAGGAGAAAATTAACCAAACTAACTAACTAGGGGAGTAGTAATTATAGCTTCCATTTATTGAATGACTCCATATGCCACGTGCTGAAAGTCTGTATCTCATTTAATCATTTCGACAATGTATAATAGGTATCAGTATGTCCACACCGCAGCAAATAAATAGGGATCAGGCAGGATAAGTAACTGGCCAAACAAATTCAAGATTTGAATCCAAGTTTGTCTATTTCTAAAAGCCCAAGTTCAATTTGGGTCAACTAGAAGTCCAAACTCTTAGTTCTGTGGATATATTCTTGTTATCAAAATCGCAAGGGGGTTTCAGCCTAGGTCTAGTTACTCACTGCATAAAGAACCAATTATTGAGACAACAAAGATTGCAAGGAAGAAAGGAAATTTTAATGAGAAAGACATCTTTTTGGGAGAATGGGAAAAACAGCCTCAGATCTAAGGAGACTCAGGGCTTTTTAAAGAGAAGAAATTGACAAGTGGCTAAGTGCATTGGGGTAGGTTGTGTTGAAATTAACAAGGGAACTTAACAAGGATCTAATGCATGCAGCAGGTTACTGAGGGATGGTGAGTCTTGGCTCAGGAAGTCTGCCCAGGGGCCTTTAGAATCTCAATTCCCTTGTCTTGCAGAAAATCTGCCATTTCTGGGGAAATAACTCAAAAAGTCAAATAGCTAGTTAAGGGAAAGGATTACTAAAAAAAGACATATAGTGGGTGATTGAAATTTGTTCATAGAGATGGTTACATTCTCAAGGATCCAAAATGATTATCTACTAGAATTTTGAGATTTTGTTCTGTTTTACTAGGAAGATGGTAGACTGTCAGGCACACCCAAATGAGAAGAACCTGGTTCTGGAACTCACTGCAAGCAGATTCACTGGGTGGATCTTGACTTCCTGTGAACAGTTTGGAAATGCTGATTAGCAATAAGCATGGTAACAAATGCACAACAACAAGCAATACTTGGATTAGATACCCACTTAATGCAGGTTTAACTAACAATGCAATATTAACCTTTTCCTTCAATGAATGAGACAGCTAATAGCATGATTAGGAAACACCTCATTGAAATGTACACTTGAGGATTGCTCCAAGGCAGAGTTGGGGCCAAGAGAAAGATCCAATTATCTTGAACAAGCAAAGTCCTGATGTTTTTAAAGCAATTTTCTATAGCATTCTTATGTAACCAGGCTTTCTCTGCATTAGAATCACTAAAGTCAAAATAGAGAAATAAACCAAATGTAGAATTGAACTTGACATTGTATCTTTTAACCACTAAACAAAATGCACAAAATTTTATTTCAACTAAATATTGTCAATCATGAATTGTATTAATTTAGCTTTTCTATATGATTTTTAAATATCTGGTGTTAGAGTTACTTAAGAGCTGTAAGCATACAAAGTTTATACCTAGCCTCACATATGTACTTACCTTAAAAACATATTAAATAAAGTTATCCAAGAGATTTCTTTTCCCCCTTGAGAAGGGTTCCGTACATTCTCAGCATACAACTGTGTTAGTTACATTCTCTTTCACACGTGTTCATAAAAATCAGATTCAGGAAGTGGGGGATCCAACACAGGAGAAAAGTCAAGAGAATTCTCAGGACAAAGCCCTGGGGAGTCACCAGCCCAGAGTAAGCAGAGGGGCACAGAGACCTCCAGGATTTATGTCTCCAGAGAGGGAAAAATGGAACTGATATGTCATCTAATGTGTTTGAAATAAGTATTAATTCTAGAAAATTGGACAAGAAAGGAAAATATATAATGGTGGCACAATATTTGGTTTATCAGTGTACAGTATTTACATGGTCGAAATAATGTAAACATTATCTTGATTTATAATGTTGATTTATAATAAATGTGTATCTATTTTAAATTAAAATGAAATAAATTTAAAAATAAAATATTAAAATAAAATAAATAAAACTGATTTTAATTACATATAAATTTTTATTTATAACAACAATTTAATCTTGATTTAATTGAAAGCTGTGTTATAATTATATTGAGGTGCTTGTGGGAGAGGCAGCGTGTGCTTGTGTGTGTGCAAGCACGTGGAAGGGTTCAGAGGCTCTAAGAGACCTAAATCTTACATTGGTAGGAAGCCAATAGGTGATGTCTACATTGGGTAAATCAAAAATAGCAACATCGTTTATTAATATGGTAAAAAAAAAATACCAGCAATGACAATGAAAATATTTGAAAGCTGCTGCCTCTGAGAAACTTAACTTTGACAATAGGCCTGGAGCAGGAATCTGCCGTTTTTTATCATAAGTCTTGTATGACTATTTGACTTTTTAAACTATGTACATGCTTTGCTTTGATTAACAAAATAAGGGAGACTGAAGTGTACCTCAAAATCTTAACAGTGGCTATTCTGAGGTAGAGGAATGATTTTTTTTTCCTATCATTATTCTGTATTTTTCAAGTATGCATTATTTTTGTAATTAGAATATAATATGTTAATATTTAAAAATATTTTCAAACGATAAAGACATAACATGACCATACTCATCTGGTGCACAACATATACACACATATATGTGTGTACATATGTATGCACATATATATACACACATGTAAAGTTTATTTGTCATATACAAATATTCTAGATGTTCTCTCTATCATGTTAGTGAATGTTCATTAAAACAGATTTAAAACTTGGGAATAGTTGTCCAAAGAACTCTTTTTTTGTATGCTTTCTCCCAGCATTACAAGATGTATGCAAAGGGGCAGCATATTAGAGGCAGGTACCCCTTCTGAGGGAGACACCTTGGCCCTCACTCTGGCTGAACTCACAGCTGGACAAACAGTGACCAGTTGTGAATTCTCTCTTCTCCCCCTCACCTCACTAAAACATGTACTTCAAGGACCCGTTGGTACACTTTACAGCCTAAACCAGTTTAGTCAGGAGGAAAGAACTGGAAATCAAAACCTTTGAAATGAGCCCCTTAAGAGTCAACTTCAAAGATACTTTAAATGAGGCAGATGGATACATAGATAAATAGATAGATAGATGAATAGGTGACAGAAATAGATAGGGAGAGATAAATCCAGTCTGCTGACAAGCCTGAATGTTGGGATTACAGCCCAAAGGCAGGCAAGCTGGAGTTGGGTCCAGCTCTGTCACTGTAGCATTGGGCAAGTGACTTACCATCTCTGGCCCTGGGGCTCCTAATCTCTAAAGTGAGGGGGTTAGTCTCAAAGCCCCTAGATGATGGTTTAGGACTTTATGGGCTCTGAAATTTACAATTCTTTTACCTCTTTTTCCTCCTTTAAACAACTTGGCCTTCAAATGACATAGGTGCCCAGAAAAGATATATCATCAAACCTAGACAGCTGTTGCACCGTTTTATAGGCAGCAGAGTAGGGAGTAGTGAGCTAGGACCAAAATAGGATCAACGGTTATCCCTGGAAAGCACTGTGGATTGTGAGTTCAGAAAGCCAAAACCCCAACAGCAAGATAGCATCTATCCCTAAACCCAAAGAGCTTTCCCATCCAGTATTAGAGGATCTGAAAGGGACTTAGGAAGCAATCCAATCCTCTCCTTTCACAGACCAGAGAACTAAGACAATGTGAATTTCAATGCCTCACCCAAGATGACACAGTTAATTAACAACAGAGATGCAACTTGCACCCAGGGCTCCAGGTTGCTCTTCCACGTTCCTTTCACCGTGTTGTGCTTTATCCTCCAGGTTTAGAAAATCTGCATCAATGGTTCAGATGTCTTCTTGCCAGGAGACAAGCCGTATTGGGATCAAAGCACATCTGTGAAGCTAATGACAGTCTAATTCACTATTGGCAGAAAAGTAGGAGATTTGGGGAGAAAATTGCAACAGACTGTTACAGACCATTCTGCAGCACATTGCTGAAAACAGAAAACACCTCTTAGATCACAAAGCATCATCGAGACGGGGAGCCAACATTCCCTACTCATTTCACAGTCAGTTCTTTCCGATGGTTGGTGGGTCCCCCAAACCAGCATGCTCCAAGCACACATCTGCTTCCATGCTGGAGAAACAAGAGCCAGGGCTCTACTGAACTCATGATAAATTTATTTTTTCAAAAACAGAGTTAAGAGCTTAACTGGATAAACTACAAAATCAAGTATGATGCAATCAATTCCTTTGTGTTCCAAAAAAACAGCCACAGTCCCTGACATCTAGATAGTTATCTTTCCAGACTTTTCCCAGCCTTGCCAGCTGTCATTTGAGTTTAAACTCACTTCCTGCAAAGGAATAACACAACACTATTCCTCTTTTCATTGACTAAATAAGTCTTAACTGAGCACTTTCTAGTTGTCAGGGCTGTGCTAATCTACTGTCCTACTGAGTGAATAAACAGAAATCAGATGTAGTGTCCAAAAGCCCCAAGGTGTAAACCTGGAGTTCCTCTCTCCTTTCTTTAAAACACAGTCATCTGAATTGGATATATAAACACAAATACATACATATACACACACACATATATACACAATATATATGTATCAATTAAAATCTCCATTTCGGGTACAACTTTTCCTTATTTAACTTTTGTTATGAAAATTTCAAACACAAAAGTAGATGGACTAGTATGTACCTATCACTCAGATTGAACGATTATTGACATTATTCCCTTGTTATGTCTTCTATTTCCCCCTTACTTTATTTTTTTTTTAAATTAAGTATTTCTTAATGATGCCCTAATCTAGGGTAACCATATGTGTCCGTCTACCTGGGATAGTCACAGATTATACTTCTTGGTATCGACTTATACCTATTAATTAATTTTAGAGACCCTTTCATTTTTCAAAAGGAACTGGCTGGATGATAAATTCTGTGGCCACCTTATCTACCTATAGGCAATATTACTAGTCTGAGGCACTTAAGAAACTGGTTGTGTCTTATATTGTTTGTTATTACTCAGTGCTATCCAGCCCTTCTAGGTTCCTGCCTGTACTCCAAGAGCTGAGAATCACATTCATTTGTGAACCCAAATTCACTGATTCCACCAGTGAAAGAAACTGACCTAAGATTTTAAAGGCAGAAGAAAAGGAAAAGGGATATTTTCCAGCTGCAGCAGACACAGCAGACACATATGCTGCAGCAGACACATACTCGTTGGAAACTAGCAGGCAGCAGATGTAGACTTTTGCCCATGGTCTTCGGGGCTGTGGACAGCCAAGACCAGAACAGATAGCTCCCAGCAATCCCTGAACTTCTGAATTTCTTGAAAGTGGTCTTACCTTTGTTCCAGTAGGCCTCCAATTTCCTGCATGGCACCCCTTCCATTAAAATACTTAGAGTGGCTTCCATGTTTCCAACTAAATACTGATTAAAGCAGTAACAGAGTGAATCCCCATTTTTCAGGTTGATTTGAGCTCTGAGTGTTGCCTCCACATTCTCGGCCCCATCCACACCTCCAGCGCCCGACTCCTGCTGCTCCAGCCTCACCAACTGCTGACTGCTTGCCACAACACAAGTTAGTTCTCATTTCCATGTCTTGCCTCACTCTGGCCTAGAATTCCTTCTTCCTCTTACTTTCCCCTGGCTACGAACTTCTACTATTTGTACAAAAAGCTAGGTACTTCCTCCTCAAGGAAGTTTTCTTTGACCTTTCACCAAGCTGGTTGTGTGTCCCTCCCCTGTGCTCCCGCAGTGATCCAATATCTCCATCATTGGATTCATCACCGTGTATTTAGGTTTTCAAATGTAGGCTTGCATACACTTATAAATGTGTGCTTTAAATGTGTTTGTTCTCCTCAGGTGCAAAAATCTCTATCCCCAGTGCCTACCATAGAGTTTGGCGCATGGTAGAAACTCACAAAATATTTGGTAGACACACAAGTGCATAAGCAATTCCTCATTAGCTTCAGCAGCTTCAAGACGAAGAATTTTGCATCTAAAGGGGACAAGGCCACCTCAGCATTGGACCCCATATTCAGATCTAGGCCTGCACTGCCCAATATATAGTACCTACTCCCTCCACGTGGCTATTTAAATTTAAATTTTAATTAAATAAAATTAAAAATTCAGTTTCTCAATGACACTGGCCACATATCAAGTGCTCAGTAGCCACAGATGGCTAATGGCTACCATATTGGACAGCATGGATATAGAACATTTCCAACATGATGGAAAGTTCTATTGAACTATGCTGGTTTCTAGAACTAGTGGAGCAAAAGAACCACTCTCGGAGGCAGATCTAGTGAAAGTCTTCTCATCTGGATACATGTGGAGATCAGGCATTTTTACAGGCTGACTCGGATCCAAAATGACCAGCCAGAATGCTCAGAGACAAACACACCCTAAGGAAGTGGGCTCTAGCAAGAGGATGAGAATCTCAATGCTAACGTTTATTGGGCATTTAGTGTGTAGAAGCCAGTGTAATAAGGTATAACACATACTTTATTTAAGAAGAATAGCTTTATGAGTAAATACAGATCCACTATCCCTTATCTACAATTCCAAAATCCAAAAAGCCCTGAAAACCATCCAGTTTTTTATAAATTTGCCACAAACTCACTTGGCAGTAACATCTGACTTGAATTTAAATTGCTGGGAGCCTATTCCTAATCTTTATTTAGTGCAAATAGTTATCAGTTTTGCTACAGAAATATTAATAGCTATGAAGAGAACAAAAAAGAACAAAAGTTCTCTGAAAAGGAATTTGAAGGAAAAAGACTATCCCAGTGAGCAGTTTGCAAATCAGAGAGACACAGCCTTAGGTATAAACTCAAGGTGTGTTCAAAAGAGGGTTGCAGTTTTATAACAAATTTCCTGCCCAATTTCCCAATCAGGTCTGTTCATGCAAATAAAAGATTGAAACTCATTTAGTTCTGACTGGTTGGTCAGTGCAGCTGAGCCCTGATTGGCTGGGGCAGGTGAACTTTGGTTGGTTTCTGATTCAGAAACAAGAAATCTCTGTCAGATGTTTCTTTCAAATTGCTTCGGAGTGGGGGGAGTGGGGATGTGGGGATTCTGCCTCAATTTATCTTGGCACCAACAACAGGAACTGGTTTGGCTTGATTGTAGAATAGGAGGTCCTGTGAGACTTGGACAATGTCTTTTTGAGAACACAGACTACGTAAGGGCTCCCTCACCCAGTCATGGACACCTGGTTATGTTTCAGCTTTGAGCACCTCAGTTAGCCACTGGGAATCTATTTTGTCTTGGGCCAGGGGCATACTTTAACATAGGTTACAGGATACCACCCAGACCTTGCCCTTGCTGGTAGTATAATGTATAATAGGGCATGCGTACTATTTTACTTTCCTAAAACCTGAAAGAATCTCAAATCTAAAATACATCTATCCCTAAGTGTTTCAGATAAGCAATTTCAGACCTGTATTTTTATTTTTATTTTCCTATTTTACAAGTGAGAATACAAAACTTGGAGAAGTTAAGACACTTTCCCCAAATCATAGAGACTAAGTGAGAAGCAGAAATTCTAACCGAGTCTATGGCCAAAGCCCAACCCTTCACGACTGGTTAACACTGCCTCCCTCAGGTGTTGTTGAACTACACAACAAATCCATACAGTTTGCCTCTGCTACAAATGTATAGCAGAGACCAAGCCACAAAACGTGCAATTAGGGTAAAAATCTTTGTGCTCCAGAAAGTTCCTCAGGATCCTAACCAGGCCCTATAGCCACAATCAAAACTGACCAAATTAGAATCACCAGTGTGCTTAATACATGCGGAGGCAATGTATATTTAGTATGTGTAATATGCCAAAGGAAACTGAATCCTGATATCAAGTTTGCCAATAAATTACAGTAATTAACATTTTCACGGCCCAGCTATTTAATTTAAAATACCTCAGGGCAGGAGGTCCTCAATAACAGAGAAAGAAAGGAAAAATTCACCATCTCAAGAAACACAGCTTTCTTAATCACAGCTGAGAGCAAAGGCTCCCTCGTGCTAAAAGAGGCCAACACAGTTTCCTTTTTCGTAATCCTGCTGAGAAAGAGAATACTAGGAAAACCTTCGGGAAGCCTGGGGAGGCCTAGCTGTCGGCTTCCAGAGGGCAGCCTCTGGGGGCACATCAAACGTCTGCTGTGGAACCAGCAGCCACGCCAGTGACGTGGCTCATAGGCAGATCAACAAAAGAAGCATCGAAGCATCCTCAGGCTTTGTTAGGAAATCACTACAGACCTGGGGAAGAGCACCAGTTACTTTAGCAATAGTTCGCAGCGTGGATAAATCTTTAACTAGAATTGTTTAATTAGTTAATGAGGTTGGGGAGCAGTACTTCTTAAGGATCATTAGTTAAGGTTTAACAAATGAGACTGCAGTAAATTCTCGTTTGTAGTCCCTTCTCTTTCACGGCCAATCAGAAGCTCTTGCAGCGTGCTTATGATGCGCTGTCTGCAACACTCGCTTCAGCAAAGTTTGTTTCCAAATTTTCAGCCAATTAGACTCTGAGACAAAATAGGGAGCAAAAGTTATTATGAGGGGGTTTCATACATGAATCTTGGTAGGGGCTGGTGTGGCCTGAACTATCTGGGGCTTAAACTCCTTTCCCACTACTTAAACTTCGGGCTTCTGGCAATGAGTATATAGTAGCCTGGTGCTCCTTGATACCTATCGCTGTAAAATCATTAGAGAAAAGTGTTAATCCACTCTTGTTTTAAAACAAAGGAAATATGCTCTTGTGGTCTGGACAAGGAGAAAAGCTGCCCGATTCCCATTCGACCAGGTTGGTGCCGTAAGTCCGGATAAGGATTCAAGAGCAATTGCCACCACCTCACACCATCTGGAATGTCCTTTACCCCCAAAAGCATGGTGAAAACTCACAGATCACTCACAAACGTGCCCTTGAGTCCTTTGTGGAGGGAAATGACTTCAAAAGATTAGATCAGTTGATACTTCAGAAAGCCATTTGTTCCAGATGAATGCAAATTCTCTACCCTACACACAAAGTTCAGACGGACATGAAGATATTCAACATAATTAACTCCAGGGAAAGAAATCGCATCTCTTGCCTTTAAGAACTATCCTCTTATGGTCGACAGAACTCAGTTCTGCATAATTCTATGGGAGGGACCTGTCTCAGAGAGTTGCCACTGTTGGCAATCCTGCCTGGGTTCAGCTGAAGTGAGAGCCCCAGGACAGAAACCAAAGTCACCCTGATGAACTCATGCCTGACTGGGGATGTTTTATTCCAGGCAAGGTGGAAAAAACAAAATCGCAAAAACTAAACAACATATACTTCAAGCCAGTAGACAGCCTCTCTTTTGTATACAGAGTTTTTGAGCTTCCTGCTCCACATTGCTAAGATCAGAAAGAAGTTAGAAGATGCTGGGGCTTTGAGGTCCAGACCATTTGGCCTAAAGTGCTTGGATATCCCCTTTTCCTATCCACCACCGTTCCCAGTAACACCAGAGGCCCAGACTCGTAGGCTCCTCTGAGCCAAAACCAAAGGTTTAGAAACATAAAGACCCATGGTGCTTGCTACCATGGTTTTCAAATGGCATGTAGGGAACGTGTTGGGGTAGGAGTTAGAATCCACTGAGGTGTCATGGCAAGTCCTTTGAGGTCTCTGGGTCTCAGGTTCTCCATCACATGCATGTAAGAACACAAGCTTTGGAGCCAAATTTCTTGGGCTCAAATCTTGACTTATTAATTACTTTGTGTCTTTGGACTTAAGACGGTGCCTGGCTCATAGTTCCTGCTATATACATGCTGCTATTATTGTTATAGGTGAAATGAGAATTAAAACACTGGTCCTTCCTATACTTCAGAGAAATAATAAAGATCAAAAAAGATGAGACTTTTGAAAAACATGTTTAAAAAGAGTAAGAAAATTACTGCATAAGCAAATTTCCTATTTCTTAATAACACATTCTAATAATATGGTATTTCACTGATTCTAAGACTCTTGTTCACATTTTAACTTCTCTGAAGTTGGATGCATCTTATAATTGATAGGGTGTCATAATTAATTGGTATTTTTTAAATTTCTAATGATATATAAAATAATAGTCATAATTATATCTTAAATTCAATGAAATATGATAGTACATTTTCAATAAATGTGAATCATTTGGTTGTTTCTGGGTTCAGACATCCAATCCTGCTCACAATAATGATCTTATTTCTTCTTTGGATGCCTTCTTTTTTATTTCAAGCTACTTTGGTCTGTGACTACTGGACTGTGAGGCAGAAGGACTGGGATCCAATCCCAATCAAAACAACCACAGGTGTGGGCGAATGGAGGGGGGGTTTGTGTGATAAAATGACAACAACAACAAAACACACCTAGAAAAAAACATGTGAAAGAAAGCCAAGATATTTATGAAAAATAATAGTTCAAAATAAATGTATGTATGCATTAGGTGATGAAAACAGCACTTCACATCTGTGAGTAAAGAGTGGACCCACTGATCAATAAATTGGCCTAAAACAAAAAGGCAGCTACTTATAGGGGGTGGGAGGGGGAGTAGAGTTGAAGACCTACCTTACTCCTTACAGCAAAATCAATTCTACATGTATCAAATATTTAAATGTGAATATAAACTCATAAATTATGTTAACAGTCAATACTTCTTATGCACCTACTATGGAAAAGGGCTATAGGGGACAAAATGAAGTCCCCTTATGATCTTTACATTCTATGGGGTCAGGAATGATAAGTGCCATGAAAACAAACACAGGCAAAGGACATATAGAATGACAGGAATTTGCTATTTTTTATAAGCCCATTCTATGGTACATAAATACATGAAAGAAAATATTTTTTCAAAAGAATCTTGGAGTACAATAGACATTCCTAAGTATGACAAAAATGCATAGACACCACAAAGAAAAGCACTAATAAATTTAGCCGCATTTATATTTTTAAATTTCTGAATGGGAAAAATATATCAATAGACAAACGACAGTGGGGCTGGGGATGACAACATTTATGACAAAGGGCTAATTTCCTTATAAGTACATGATATTTTTACTATTTCCAACATCCAGTTTCAAAGAGGAGAAACAAGATTCCAATTCTGCCACCGACTAGCTGTGACCGTGGGTAAGTCGCAACCTCTCTGAGGCTTGGGCTCCGCTGCTGTCAGTAAAGCTGGACCCTCATGCACAGGGGCTTTCCAGCTCCAACGCTGCGCGACTGTCTGCAAAACTCCAGGTTTGCAAAAGAGGAAAATTGTGCATGTACGTGAAATGGAATTTCATAGAGGATACAACATAAGGCAGATTAAAAGATTGTCTTGCTTGAATTCCTAAAGAATTACAGGGCAAAGTACAAAAAGGAGACATCTTATTTGTAACTTAAAATTTTTAAAGAACGACTTCTTGTCCTTTGGGTAAATACTTTTATATGTGAAAAGTCCCATAGAATTACATGATCAGTGTGTTCACAAGCTCACAGAAGATAAAATGTATACCTCCTTTTAGGGAGAGAAATAAAGGGTCATTCAGGGGCTACCATTCCTAGAGTAAAAGTCAAATTCCAGTAAATCAGGAAGGGGGGCAGCACGTCCACTGAGTGAACCCAACACCTACAAAAACCACAGAGGAAGTGGGAGTGGAGGGCGGTTTTCCATCAGAGCAGTGGGGGAGTGAGGTCCTGGTAGGTTTGCTGTGCACAGCACTCCCCATCGCCTTCCTGCTGAGCCTGATTCAGGACCTAAGTGACTCTGGGGGCCTGAGCAAAGAAGTGGATTGGCCCCAGCTGGCTCCTAATCATTCCCTAATCTCTGATGTTCTGTTAACCCAGAGTATGTCTTTTTTTTTTTTTTTTTTTTTTCCAGTCCCAGGCTCCTCTGCAGACCTCAGACTGCAGGAAAATCTCTTTCTAACCCATGACTTCATTCCCACAGCCCTCTGTGGCTCCCTGAACCTGCCCCCGTAATCTGGTAGCCCCACTGTTCCAGAACAGTGGCACATCAATAAAACGCAGCAGTTCTGTTATTTGAGTTTCATTAAGCTTTTGAGGAAATCTTTTGCCGTGGACAGTTAGTAAAGGAAACAGAACAAAGAAATAAAATACCAGCTCATTAGACCTGAAGCAGAGCATAGAGCTAAAGCGGTATTCACTTGGAAAGGGTTGGCCAGGGGTCTTGGGAGTCTACAGGCTCTACAAAAAGGAGTGTTTCTCTTCAGAAGCTGAGCAGGAAAATTTTCAGTGGCATTTAGATGAAGAGCAAGTGGTCTAACCTAAGCCACAGGATATGGGAGTTAGGATAGAACAAAATTGTTCTAGGCGGTTGAGCCACTTACCTGATAACAATCCAAACCCCAGGGGACTGCCTTGCCCACCTGAGGCTGCCTTGCAATCTAGGACTCTTATCCAGCTTGCCTTCCCCCTTCTTTAAGAAATTCTTCCTTAAAAGGAGATATACTTTAGGGAAATAGCTTTCTAAACAGATATTTATTAAGGTTATATTCCTCCCTAGGTAGCAGGTGCAATGCCTTGGGGTACATTGCCCTATTCCACAGGGATCCAGTCAGGGACAGAAGCAGAAGATTTGCTGAGACGTCACAAGAGCCTACAGAGGAGCCTCTGAGATGAGGTCCCAGTTTTACACCTTGGGGCTTGAAGTGAGAGGAGTCATCCTGCTCAGGACTTCTTTAATGGGAGATCTTGTTAAAATTCAGGCTCTGATTTTGCAGATCTGCCATGGGGCTTGACCTTCTGCATTTCTAACAAGTTCATGGACTACTGTTTGAGCAGCAAGGCCCTGGCTTCCAGAGGAAGAGATACCAGTGGGTCCAGTGGGTCACCCCAGCCTTGGTTCTGGTGGGAAGGGTAGAAAGCGTTGAGGACCGGGAGAAAGTGTGGCTGCTGGAGATGGCCAGTGCTGTCTGAGGATCCTCAGGGCAAAAACATCCAGCCCCCTACTTTTCCCCAATTCAATCTCCTGAAGAGATTTTTCTTTTTTAATAAACCCAGTGGTTAACAACTAGCTTGTTAGTTAAAGGCCTGAGGGACACAGAGGGAGGCTCATGCTCTGCTATTCAGTTCATTAACTGGAGTAACAACCAATTTCAAGGTGATTATTGCTATTATAAGCTCTGATCAATTTTTTAAACATGTTTCCAGGTTTTGAACCTAAAGCAGGAATATTAGAGCTCAGAGAGCAGCTGTGTTGAGAATTAGTCATATCCCCAGATTAATATCTGATCTCTCCATCAAAGGGAATACAGGACACATTTAGTTAGGGTTCTAATTGTACCTCCAATAAACCTCCACCACAGTGAAATATGAGCGCCCATAATTTTTAGTTTCAACTTCCTATACATAATCCATCTGACTGGATGGTCTCGAGCAGAGGCAGTTAAAGCAATTTGTTTCACTTATATAAAGGAATAAATCAGTGCTTAATTATGTGAGGTTTATTATTAACAGTGCTGGCAATCTGACCATATGCCATGACTTCATCTTTTTACATCAAGGAAAAATATGGGAATATACTGATTGCTTTTATGATGCCTTTCCCCACTCCAGAGTGGCGCTTGGGGAGGAAAGTGGCACACAATGTGACCCAATCAGGAGCAGAAAGGGCTAGGCGTTCGCTGCTCTCAGCACCCAGCTATAGGCCCAGGACGCACACATAATGGTCGGTGAACAGTTGCTATTAGGCAGGGCAGCAGCAAAACTTCACACCATCCTAAGTACCACTTCCCGTCATGAGAACAAGCCCATCAAATCTTTTTCTCCAGAATCTCGATGTCTTTCCTAAAGAAGCATTAAGTCACCAGCATGCAACAGAAGAAAGCCCACAGATTTGGTGTCAGAAATATGAGTCCACCTCCATGCTCACTTACTAGCTGTGTGACTTGAGCAAGTGATCTAACCCCTCCGACTTCTTCTTTCCCTAGCTGAAAAATTAGGATATTGACACCTCCCATGCAGGTTCATATGAGGATTCGACATCATAGATGGATAACACCTGGCCCAGATTAAGTACACAGCAGAAGGTGGCTATGACTGTGGAAGTTCCTGTGCCGGGGATAAATTAGAGAACTAAAACTTGAGCATGTCCGCATCCTATGGTCCTCGATGAACTGGTGACCCCAGGAACAATATTTCAAACAGCTTTTCCCTTGCTCTTGCCTTTGATATCCATTTCTAGCAACCAGGGCCAATTTCCAATTCCTCTTTGGATTACTGTGTATCCAATAGCAAATTTGTAAACCTTCTGAGATCCATCTGTTTTATAGATGATCCAGTCTTTTCCCTTGTCTGCATATGCTTAAGGCTGGGAAGCACTAAATTTGAGAAAGGGTGTTAAAGCCTGCAGGTGGGAACTGTGAACAGGCAGTCTTGCACTCAGGAAATACTTCACACTGGCCTCTGGAACAACTCCTGCTGTGGCAGACAGCTGGTTGATCAGTCAGTGTACGTTCTCCTGTCTCCCTTGGTAAAAGAACCCAGGGGCCAATGCCCAGCTGAAATATGTCCTTGCAGGTCAGGGTGGCCAATGATATGTAAATGGAAATTGTTGAAGGAGATTTCTAGGAAACCTCCTTGAGGGAGGCACAGACAGCTTCCTTCCCTCTTCCCCTGCTCCCTTCCTGAACATGGAGGTGATGATGACGAGAACTCCAGCAGTCAGATGGAACCACAAGGCAGCCCTGGGGATGGAAGTTGTGTACTGAGGGTGAAGGCACAGGAAGATGGAAAGAACCTGGGGCCCTGATGACACCATGGAGTCACTATATTAGCCTAGACTGCTAGACTGCCATCTCTGGTCTTCTTCTTCTTCTTTTTGAGGCAGTGTCTTGCTCTGTTGCCAGGGCTAGAGTCCCATGGCATCATCACAGCTCACTGCAACCTCAAACTCCTGGGCTCAAGCGATCCTCCTGCCTCAGCCTCCTGAGTAGCTGAGACTACAGGCACGCACTACAAGGCCCAGCTAATTTTTCTATTTTTAGTAGAGACAGGGACATTGCTCTTGCTCAGGCTGGTCTCAAACTCCTGACCTCAAGCAGTCCTCCCCCTCAGCCTCCCAGAGTGCTAAGATTACAGGCGTGAGCCACTGCGCCCGGCCTCTGGTCTTCTACTGTATGAGAGAGAGAAAAGCTTGTAACTTTAAGTCACTGTTATTACTGATCTATGTTACTAGTAGCCAAATGCAATTATTTTGCGTTATTATATACATTCTGAACAGACTTGCACTATCCACAAAGGACCATGGAAGAACAGTCTTCCAGATCTGTGCTGAAAATGCAAAGACTGAGCTTTATCTACCACAAAACTATTAATAAACCAGTGTGTTCCTCATATGTGGCTGAAAATGTGGATATTCCTTCCAAAGAGAAGGATTTATTCAATCGTATAATATTCTGGACTTGCAATAAATACCCCAAAGGCACACCTTCCTCAAGGTTTCTCGCTTAATTGGGTCCACGTTCTGAAGCTTATGAAGTCACCAGCCCTAAAATAGCTCTGCTTTTCATCCCTCACCAAGGCAGTCTTAAACTCTTTACTAGACACTGTAGCAAAATAAAATGCTCTTGAAAACATTAAGGGCTGATGAACTGGTTTGGATTTTCTCCAATCCTCTAGACTTTCTCTCCTCCCCACAGCTCTAAAACAAAGTCCAGCCACTTTGAAATAAAGGCATTTGATTTGGGGCCACCACACATTGATTTATCTAGCACAAGGTACTTGAATTTTTCAAGCCAGAGCAAAGAGCTTCCATACCACTCCACCATTTCTGTAGCGAGGTAAGTGGTACCTGGCTGCCAGACTGAATAGAGTGTCCCATTTCTAGCTGCCACGAAGAGGCAACTGACATGGGCTGACTTGAGAAAATAACCATTCAGCACTGGAGAAATATATTCGTCAAGAGAAATCCAAATACTAGTTAATTTCCCTCACCATATCACACTTCAGGTAACTATAACAGAAAAAAAAATACAGACAGAATCCATCTGAATGTTGATGAGACATTTGATATCAGTCCATACAATCTTTCTGTCGTCTTAACTTTGCTTATCTTGCACTATTGATATTACACAGATTGACTAACACTTAACAGGTAGAAATTAACTATTCAACAACTCTCAAGAGGGTAAACAGGCTGGTCTTCTGACTCTATTCTGGTGTTATTAATACTTAAAATCTTTATAAAATGGTAAAAGAATAACTATGGTATTTTACATGGGCAGATGCAATAGCTGGCTGGAATTGTCATATTGAAAAAAGTAGAGATAAAATTTAAGATGCCTTCATTTGATTAGTGAAAATGGTTCCTTTGAACACAGATTGGTATTTAACAGAGAAAAGTACAAAGAAATACAAACACAAAATAAAGACACTGACAGAAAAAAACACTTCGTTGGAGGGAGAGGCAAAAATGATCATTAGCTTCTCTGAATTCCCCAAAGATAATATGAGACTGTGTTAAATGAACTCCATCAGCCAGCTGGTAATCCTCTCCCCAGCAAAGGTAACAGGTTAAACATCCCATTTGATCTCTAGAGCACACTCTGAAAGTTCAGGGTTTTGAATCTGGGGTTCGGCAATCCAGAACTTCACTCCCCAGCTCTAGAATACCAAAGGGCAATTAGCAGGACTGAGTAGGACTAAGTAGACCACTAGCAAAGAATCCCAGTCCTGCCTTCAACAGCTGCCAGCCAGGACTTAATGAGGCATGAACTTGCACCACAAAGTAGATTTCTTCATTAAATAGCTAATTAAACTCTTTGGAAAAAGTGATCGTGAACAGAGCTGATAAATTCAACCCAAATTGGAGCATTAACTAATCAAAGCAAGAGACTTCTTCTCAAAAGTACAAAACAAAAGGCTTACAATGCCCACCTCCTTATATGCATTCTCTCTCTCTCTTACACACACACACACACACACACACACACACACGCACACACACACAAGTTAATTTTCTAACTGTAGTCCTAACGTGATTTAACAGGGTAGAGAGGGACTTGCAACCTGAAATTGGGAATGTAAGAGAAGCCATCTCAGTTCCAAGTGCCAGTCACATGAAGGTGTGGAAAGAACCCAGCTGACCTCTGGTTCCTGGGCTAAGTCCATTTCCAGGTCAGGTTAGCACCTTGTTAAGTTGTCTAGCTCTTGATGTTCATGTGAACAGTAAAGTATTAGCTCCCTGCCCTCACTTAGAAATTGCAAAGTAGCATTTCCTCTATATTCACCTTTGTGTTCCTTAGAATACACTGGATTTTCCAAAATTTTAATAGTATGCTCAATCATATGCTCAGAAATGACAGCAACAATTTTCAGATAATATATTTTCTAGCGCTTGGTCTTTAGCTCCCCTGGCCAAAACACACAAACACACCATGTCCTGCTGAACTATATAGAAAATAGGCAGTCAACTTTTTTACATGTAATCTAGAACAAAATGTTATCCACTTTTGAATGTATATACATATACATATGTCTCTGTGTGTGTGTGTGTGTGTGTGTGTGTGTGTGTATAATTACAGGAAAACACACCAAAAAGAAAAAAAAAACCATAATCCTCTTGATTAGAGAGCTAGACCCTAGACTATATTAACATCGTGGTGTTTCTTTTTCTAGTCATTTTAGAATAGACATAGACATGTATAATTTTTAGAAAAAAAATGTATGCCACTTTGTAGCTCATTTTTTTCACTAACAATCACAAACTGAAGATTTCTTCATGGCATTAAATAGTCTTCTATTAGTAAAAAGTTATTTTGAGTGATTGGATAGTATTTTATCAAATATGTATACTTTAGCCAATCTTCTATTACTGAGTATTCAGATTTTTTCTAATTTTTTACCATAAGAAAGATTGCTTCCATGTCTTCAGAAATAAGTCATTGCTCACAAATATCTAGACATAGAATTGTTGGGATGAAGGGTGTGAACAAATTTAAAACACAACAGATATTGGCATTTTCCCTACAAATAAGTTGTACCAAATCATACTCTACCAGTAATACATGAAAATGCCCCAATCCCAACGTATGATCAGTTTCCCTATATCCTCACCAATTTCAGCATTATTTTCTCTCTTTGCCAATTTAAAAGACCAAAAAGAGGCATATCAATTATATTTTAATTTCTTTTATTGCTAGTAAGATTGAACCTGTTTTCATTTGCTTATTGTCCATTTGCATTTCTTCTTTGTGAATATTTATTCATGGCCTTTATCCATTTTTCTATTAGAGTATTTGTCTCTCTATTTGATTAGTAACAATATTGTATGCATTAGGGATATGCACCTTTTAGCTGACATAAAGATTATACATATGTTTTTCCCAGCTGTTTGTCTTTTAACTTCCCTCATAGTTTTGACATATAGAAATTTTAGAGAGTTTTTGTAGTCAAATCTATCATTCTTCCCTTGGATTTGGATTTTTTATTCCTTTTATAAAGCCATTCTCTACCTCAAGTTATCGTTTATTATATTCACCAACATTTTCTCCCATTACATTTATTGGTTCGTGTTTTGCTTTTGTTATTAACCTACATATTTAATCCATCTGAAATTCATTTTGCCATGGTGAGAGGAAAGGACTCTCTGACCTTTTCTAAATGGTTAACTATGAGCCCCAACTTACACCACTGATAGGACACGCATTTAGGACTTTATTATGTATATACCACCCTATTTGAGCTGTAATTTTTAGCATAATGGTAAAGAGCTTGGGTTCGGGAGTCAGGAAGTCATGATTCAACTCACTCATGACCTTGGACCAGTTACTCAACCTGGTTAAACTTCAATTTTCTCACCTGCAAAGCACTTAGCACAGGGTCTTGCACATAGCAAGTGCTCAATGAATATTAGGCATTAGCAACCTTTTCAATTAGATCTCAGAATGACCACCCAAATTCTCCGTCTGCATCTCATCTGTTGTCACTGGAACACTAAAGAATAGTTGGGACAATTTCCCCAATAGCCTGAACCTAACTTCAACCAGACCATGCATAGCCCATTGACAATTCAAGGGGAACCAAGGTCACTGCATTTCTCCCCAAAGCTCCTGGCCTCCCTTTCACCTCCTACCTATACACATAGGCCACCAGAGGCCAGCAGCAGAAAGAGAGGGATCTACAAGCACAGGTCAACACCATCGCTTTTCCCACATGCAAACGCATGCTCTGCTCCGGTGTCCTCCCAGAAGACCACTCACTTTACTCCATAGTTTAAAGTACTTAGTTTGCCTTAAGGAAGAACCAGTGTTTCATACTGGAAGGCCCTGATAGTTCAGAATTCAGGAGAAAAGGGCAGTGGAAGAAAGAATTCCAGGGTAAGATTCTCAGAGAGTTTTCAATGGTTGTGCAATTAATTTAGCAAACTATCCCAATCTCAGATGATTTCTAAGGACTGAAAAAAACAAACAAACGCTACCTGGCTAAAAAGCCGAACATACAGTTAAATCTGAGGCATAAATTGGGTCTTTATTACAAAGTTCCTCATCTCTCTCTCTTAAATCATTACATTCACTCTCACATTTCCTTAGCACGGAAGTAGGAGGCAGCTGGATATAGAATGAAATGAAGTCAGTATTAAGAGTTAGACATAACTTCTAAGACACACGGCCAGATACCAGCACACTTTTGTCACCTGTCTTCTAGTCTAGTTGGGTTTAGCACTTATTTCAGCATCTACTATATGCCATATGGTGGGGGTGAAATGAAGAAGTCTCTGCCCTGGAGTAACTTAAATTACTATTCCTCACTGACATCCACTCTCCCCCATTAGATTACAACTCCTCAGTTAGGAAGACTGTGTCTGCTACCTGCTTTCAGAGCCTCACAGGAGCCAAAGCCCAGTGGTGCATATGATAGCTACCCCAATGCATTTTGAAAGGAAGAACTGAGACACGCGGCTACTGTTTCATGTCAGATATGCTCCAGATAGAGGAAATCGTTTTCCCAAGTAACCCAGGGCCCATGCTGCACCTTGCCTCATCCTCGAGGGAACCATTCTCTCCTTGATCTCAGCCCAGCCCCACAAGAGTAATAGGAAAAAAATCAGAACTGGGGCTTCCAGGCCTCTCATCACACCATGGCCTCTGTTTCTCTCCACTGATCTAGAAAAATGTAGCAGAAACTGTAGGGCAGCACACTCCGTGAGTAATAGGCAAGAGCCTCACGAATGAATGCCCTTTCTGGGCACCAGGAACATGAGGGTAGGATAATTAAGTGCTGCGATGTCATTGCCTCTTCTTCCCGAGCCTTCGCTGCTCCATCATTTTTATCCATCCACCCTTAGACTCCACATCAAGCCTTTGTTTTCAATGTCTCCATGTCTGCTGCACTATCAATTAATGGCTGCAAAAAATTCTCTAGAATCCAAGCCTTCCTGGGGTCCAAATGGTTCCTTCATTTTGGCAGATGGTGCCCATGACTTTCTGGGTCTTCCAGTCCTCATCAAGGAGATTGCAAGCCATTTCCAAATTGCCTACTCCCAGTGTGCAATAATCCAGTCTTCCTCCTCTGGCTAGAGTTGAGAGAGCCAGGGACTGAGGTCTCTGTGCCTCTGAAGAGGCTCTACCTCTGCACATAGCCATAATTTGATGCCCCTCTCTGGGATACATATAGAGACTTATTGAGCCAAGAGTTTATTATCAAGCTTAGCATGAATACACAGTGAGGAGAGCTGAGTGCAAAACCAAATGTTCCAAGTGTTCCTAATTCCATGTGTTTTGAAGTGCCTGAAGCAGGAATTTTATAGAAGAGGGAGAAAGACACTTCCCTGGTGGTAAATTAAGGATACATCTCTTTAGCTTTGGATCACGATCAGGCCTTTCACAGTCAACTAATCCCATTCTCTCTTTATTTTCTAATTGTATTCTTACCAACAAGCCTCAGCCTTTTTTCACAGTATAGTAAGCATTGCTAAAAAAGCTTCTCTGTTCCGAGGCTCCCTCTAAAACATGTCTTCGCTTCCAAGGGTAATGAACTCTTTTATAATAAACGCCTCGCTTTAATGCATGCTCTCTTTGGTTTCCGGGAACTGCCTTATAATTACACCGCTCCGTATTGCATGTCAGAGGTTTGCTTCGCCTTTAATATTTTATGAAGAAATTCAGATTTTGACAGTAAAAATATTTAACCCAGAGGACCTGAAACCCAGACTATTATTTTGTAAAGTAGCCATCTAGCTGCGCACTTGTGCACCGCGGGTTTCCCCAGTGCATACTCACACTCTTTGATACTCTCTGAGCAGACCCAACCACATGCTGTCCAGATGGAAACCTGGCTGTATCATTACATTATATTGAAATAACCCAATACCACCTGTTTCTGTTGGAGTTCCTGCCAACATTTTCCCATAAAACATTTATTTTGCTAATATTTTAGTTGGTCACCACAGAAGGACACTTGAAGTTAAAGATTTACCATGTGTTGCCGCCACTCGGAGCCAAGAGAGGCAAAAAAAAATAAAAGGCCCTTTGAAACCAGGCAGTGGAGTTCGAGAAGAGTAAATGTCTTATCTATTGTTTCCAAAGGTGGATGCCTCACCTGGCATGATGTCATCTCGGGCACAGGGATTTCAAAACAAGCTTTTTTTGGCAATCTTCACAGAATGAATTATTCTAGTGTCTCTGGATCTCATCTTTGGATTGCAAAAATATTTTCAGCTTTGTGACGAGATTTTCCTGCTCCTTGGCAAATTTTATCTTCTCCAAAACTGTTGCATTTGTAAATAAGTTCATGGGGATAAGGAATTAATTGGATGAATTTGACGTATAGATACATATGCATACATTTGCATGCCATCAAGAACAGAATGGGGGGCAGGAGGGAGTCAGTGTTACATATTAGGAACGGACCCCATGCGTGACGTTCGAGTCATTTGATACCCTTGGAAGTGGAAGCAATACACTGATCTTCAGTATTGAACATCCAGTTGGAACCCCTGGGTCAAGAGACATAATGTAACCTTTATAAAGTTGCCCAGTGTTTTGCCTCTCTTTTTATATCCTCTGCAATTACCTCACTCTTTCTTGTACTAAAATACAGAGTTAAAGCTAAACTAGTTCCCAAACCAGGAGACCATTGGAACAGTTTGCCCAAGGTGTCATTTGGAACAGGGTCTGGGAAGGAAGGACCGTTTGCTGCTAGTTGCAGCTTCACCACCTCCCTCATACGCCGCTGCAGCTGGACCCAACTTCCCTGCTATTTTTAGCTCATACCAGCATTACAGCCTTAATTTTCTCCTGCACATTGCACCCCCTCTCAACAATGAACCCCAGAGGACTGAGGAAACACAGAGATTAATGGTGTTTGGCTACATATGCTTAACCTCTCCAATCTTTTGGCTCTCACGGCGCCTGGAATCTCCATGAGATTTTCCTAGAATTCTGATTCACTGCAAAGTGGTCTTCCTTTCTATTATTACACTCGGTGATTCATTTACAAAGGTTAAGTGCACAGCTTTTCCCCTTCTTGTCCCCCCGACCCCGATTCATTAGGAAGTTGGGTCTTCCCCCATCCCCCTCTTCTAGACTGGCTGATTGCTAAACATCGGGGAAAGGAATGATGTTAGCTTGGAGCCCCAGTCAGGTAATGTGTCCATTTTTCAGCTGAAGGAGCTCTTTCACACCAAAACGCCCACTTTGCGTTGTAAAAGTAATTTATATTTTAGATATTTGTTTTAAAAGTCAACTTGTAACCTGTAATGGCTACAGATATAGATTAAGGATCACAAGTAAAGCAATGTACCTCTCTTGGCGGCTCCCATTCACGCTCACATATCCTCCCTGAAGACAGATAATCATATAATTAAGCGATCCATTTCTCAGTATATATGTGCTGTATGAAAGACAGTGATACCATGAATCCTGGTGTGTGCTTTGGTTCAAAGTAGGAAATACTGAATAATCACCTTTTTTATGAAATCACTTGACCTTTAAATTGATATTTCCACCCAACAGATTATAATTATTTTTCAAAGAGGTGTTGGATGCAGCAAGCTACTCCAAAGGTAGCTTGTCTATTGCTCAACTGTTACAGCTTGTGTCCACTGACGGTATTAGCTGACTGTCATAAAAAGGGCAAAAAGGACCCCTTCTGGCTTTCTGTCAATACCAGCCTTGATTTTTTTTTTCCTCCTCTAAGATTGTGAATCTAAATTCTTAAGGTCAACATGAATTCATAAATATCACTTGTGAATTTGCATCTTTCTACTAAGAGGATGTCAACATTGTGGATGACACGAAGCAGGACAAGTGGTAACTCAGCCTGGAAGGTTGAGCCTTCTTCCAAAACGGAAAAGTTGCCCTTAAGTTGAGTTGCCAGATTGAGCAAATGAAAATACAGGATGCCCAGCTAAATGTGTATTTCGAAAGTGTAAGTATGTCCCATACAGCAATTTATTCACTATCTAAAATTCAAATGTAACTGGGTATTCTGTATTTTATCCAGCAGCTTTAGCCCCAAGCACTCAGTCTCTGATTCTGATTTGCCTTAATTATCTCTTTTTTTCTCCTTCTCTACAGCAGAAACATCAAATGTGGATAGCTACAACAAACAACATATGCAAGTCACTGATGGCTCAAAACAAGAAGTGCTAAGAAGTCAATATCAATCATCCTGCAGTTTATTTCTATCAGTTACTGATTGGGCTGTTTCCCTTCTCATGATTAAACAAACCTCTTATTCATTGCCTCAATTCCTGGAATCCTTTATCAAGAGCAAGGACAACTCTGTCCAGTATGAACGAGGAAGAATGTGAAAGGTATGCTAATATCTAAAAGCATCTTGTTTACTCTGCCAGCATCTATCAGAGTGTGCACACTGAGTGGATTTATCATGAGAAATGCACAAGAGTTGCAGCAGTTTCTGACACAGAGTCAAATCTGTTCTTTCTGAGCTCTGGAAATGCATCCTAGCCTTCCCCGAAAGTGTCCTCCCAGCACCCCAAGCTCAGACCTAGACCCAGGAAAATGACTGTAGCCACTACCGTGGGCAGAGGGCAGAGAGAAGAACAGTGCCACAGACACCCCACACTTCAGCTGCCAGGCCACAAGAGCACCCTGGTTTAGCACCCCCAGATTCCTCCTCCACCACTGGCACCCTGTCCTTGGACTGGCTGGAAGGGAGGATCATGCATATCACGTCCCTATAAAATTGCGCTGAGTCCCAGGCTGGTAAAGAAAACCTCCTTGGCCTTCCCCTTCATTCTCCCTTCCCTAGTGCCACAGAGGAGCCCCCACAGACTAAATCTGAACTGAGAGCGTATCAGAGGAAAGCAAAACTGAGACTCCACAGTAAAGCAGAAAACCAGGGGTTGAGGGGTACTGAAAACATGATTCTTGTCTTTATTGAACTACTGCATTGATGAGAATCAATAACAATTTTAAATGTTTCCACTTCACATTTAAAATGTTTTATATTGGTCTGTAAGTTTATAGAGTTAAAAGAGCATGTTCACTTACTTCATTTCATATTGCAGTGATTTATTGTTCAAAGGCAACCTAAGAGCACTTTGATCAATCTCTAAAAGGCACAGATCAGTTTTTCTAGCCAAGTGTTTCTCGAAGCTGCCCGGGCCGGCAGCATCAGCACCACCCCGGGACCTGCTAGAGTTGCAAGTGCTCAGGCTCCATCCCCAGGTCTGCCAAGGCAGAAACTCTGGGTGTAGGCCTAGCAATCTTTGTTGAAATGAGTCCTCCTGGGAATCTCCATGCACCACATCATTTGAGAACCTCTGTCCTAGCCCCCTAGAGACTGCCAGGGTAGGCTGAGTTCCTCTTCAGTGGCATTTTCAAGCACTGTTTGTAGAGTTTATCTCTCTTTGCCAGTGGTGAGGTCGGCACTTCAGATTTCTGTGCCAGACTGAAGAACAATCAGGCAGTAGTTTTCCATATTAAGTTCTGATTTCTTACTCTTCATACCCACTGCCATGAGACACACACACACACGTGCACGCGCGCACACTGCCTCTGCCCATTTCAAGGTGGCTTCTCCAGCCCCTCATTCTGGGACATCCTGCAGTCCCTCTCCACACCCTCTTCCATAAAATGTAGCCCTCTTTTATCTTAGCCTCCATCCTGTGGCACCTCCAGCCTCCACACTAACCCATCCCCATGACCACTCTTCAGCCTCCATCTTTCTTTCAGCTTCCAAAGCTCCTTCCACATTTGCAGCCTCGCCCCATGCACCATCTTGCACCCAAGCCCCTGTGTCAGTGTCTGAAACCCTGTCTCCTAGCTCCTCTCCTTCCCACTCTGATCCTGTGTGCCTTTTCTCTTCTACACCAGGGCTAGTGCCTTCCCCACATGTCAGCCGGACCCCCCCATCTGGCTGCCCATCCTCAGTTCCCACTGTTTTCCAGATGATTCTTGCTCTCAGCCCTTGGGACAGAGATTCCCAGACTCAGCCCTCCCCCTCTGCCCCGTAACATCCCCAGTCTTTGCTTTTTATTTCTGCTGTGATAGAAATATTTTCTCTCTGAAGCCATCGTCATCTCCAACTTCCATACTCATCTTCTTTTATTATCTATCCACTAGTTCCCTTTTAAAATTTATTTAAGTGAATAAAATGGTTGACCTGAAGGAAAAAATAGTAGATAATTATTCAGGTGATAAGAGGATAAACCGAATATTATCGAAGCAGTCACAAAACAAACGATGGTGTAAAATGCTCATGTAGCAGGAGGGGTGAGAATTTCAAAAAGCAGGAAATATTAAGTATTGTGAGAAAAGATCCTGGGGTAGAGAAGGGCATGTTACTGCAGGCAATGGTGGGATGTGGGCGTGAGAAGAACAGAAGGAAGTTTCAGGTAAGACCACACCGTTTAACCTTTCTTAGGTCAGAGACCATGTTGAGAATCTAATGAAATCCATACAAGTCTTACTAGAAAAATGCCTAAACAAGCAAAAGTTTGCATTTAATTCCAGATATTTGGAAGGAATCATGAAGCCTGAAGGGGAACGAGGTCCAGAGACCCCAGGTGAAGAAACACAATAGGTTTGGGTGCCAGTCCAAAAATGCCAGAAAATGCAAGGGAACTTAGACTTCATCGAAGTGGTGGGGTGGCATGTGTTTTAGGATGCCCATATTTGTGTACTTTATATTTGGTGTACACATCTCACGCCCAACCTTTACTAAGATTTTGTGAAATCTATGTTTGGATTTTAGAAACTTCAGGCCGGCAGCATCGGCTTGATGCCAGAAACACCAGGCACTAACATATTTGGCATATGATGTCGTAGATAAGAGTATAGAAAATGATTATCACTGGACAGATAAAAGGAAAACATCTTAAAAGAGAATATAAACTTTTTAACCTACTCTAGAGGCAACATGGTGCAAATGTCTGTGCACCAGAGAAAGAAAATTCAGTAATGTGTGTGAGGAGTGGTTTGCATGTGCATGAGGTTAGAGAAAAAGCCACACGTGAATTGCAAATGTATTGGTTCCATCCACTGAGTGCTATTCTAACAACCTGAAACAGGAAGATCATCGTTTTTGTGTTTTCAATGTAGTAGTATCAGTTAACCTATATTCATCAGTTGCTATATGCCAAGAACTTCACATGTAATTATTTCATTTCATCCTCTCTGTTACTTTGTGAATAAACACTCACACCAACGAGTAGTGGGGGCCCGGAGAGCGTAAGCAAAAAGTGGTTAAATCACTGTCCTACAACCCAAAGCTGGTATGGACTAGATCAAGGTTAAACTGGACAGTCTGACCCCAGAGGTTCACTTCCTAACATCATTCTGGATCCAGCAATGGTTCTCTGTCCCCAAAACCTACATATCTCAAAATCTGAATTCCTCTGTCAGATTGGTTTCCAACCAGATCCACAAACTACAATTGGATTATGCAGTTGGGATCTGAGAAAGAGGAAAGTGCAAATGGTCAAAATAATGAGCACTCATTAAACTCCTTGGAAAGAACAACACAGTCTTTCAAGGCAGTCTCTATAAGCAAATTTTGTTTGAAGAAAAGAACTAGAATGTGATCATTGCTTTTAGAGATCTTGGTTGATGTCCCCCAATACCCACTCTTCTGCTTGTTTTCCCAGAGAAAATATGTATGTGCTCTCTTATTAAAAATAAACTTGCATCCTGGTCCACCCCAGAGTGAGATCAAATGGCTACCACAGGGAGTGATATGAAAATGGAGTCATTTCTGTGAAATTCCCAAGGGTGCTTTTTTGCTTTTAAGAGCAATGAAATCACTTTCTCCTAGTAATTTATTATTTCCACCAGTTATTCAAATATTTGTCTACATGTTGAAAAATTAGTCCTTATTCAAACAAGCTTCTGCT
Organism: Propithecus coquereli; assembly: GCF_000956105.1. Lineage (NCBI taxonomy): Eukaryota > Metazoa > Chordata > Mammalia > Primates > Indriidae > Propithecus > Propithecus coquereli. The sequence continues at coordinate 5,196,554 of NW_012147986.1, read as the reverse complement.
TTTAGAGCAAAGGCGTTCTAAATATTCAGTAAAACTGGGATTCTAGCAAAAGGATACACAGAAAGATAAAACAATTAAAGGCACATGCTTGCTTTCTCCTTAGATAAGCTAACTAAAAAATATACATTAAAAAAAAAAGCCTGCCCCTCTGTTCAACAGACTTTGGGTTTCACAGACTGGGTGGGGTACCTAAACTCAAAAAATGAGGTTCTTGTAATCCAAACACCACTTGCTTGGCCATTACCCAGAACTTCCATGCTAAATAGGTTCAATCATTTCTGAAAATCATGGTTCAGGCTGCTTTGTTTTGCCTTTGGTATTCTTTGCTTCAGACAATAACAGTATGAAGACATTAACCTTATTAAACATAGATTGTGGCTGGTGTTACTGGAAAGAAGTTGAGTTAGTTGTTCAACAGTCATCACATTATAGATGACTTTTATCGCTAGTTATCTTAGTCATGTATTTGTGGATAATTGCCCCTTTTCCATGAAAGTGATATATGTACCATGAGACAGGAAGAGAAGAGAAATGGGAGGGAGAGCAGGGTGCATAAGGGGAGGAAAGGACTGTTACTAGCTGCATCCTGACTTACCGTAGGGAGCAAAGTGAATGCAGGAGACCCCATTATTGCAGCCAGTAGTGTGACATTCTCCCTTCTAGAACTTCAGGCCCCTTGCTAAAAGCACACAGAGACATGAAAGAGGTTCAGCAGCTTGTCTTTCTGGAAAACAGGGCCAATTATAATTTTTTTCCAAACATCTCTTACTAAACTAAGTATTTCCATACTGTTCTCAGGAAGTAGTTCTTCAGTGGGGAAAACTGTATGGAAGGGGGAAGAGAGATATCATACATAACTTCTTCAAAATTGAGGGAGGGTCAAGAAAAAAATGAGAAAATACTCAAAGGAATAAACTGTGCAAATAAACACAATCATTCACCCTAACAGCCTCTGAAACCTCACTTGAGACATGGAGGATGCCTAGAAGCTAAAGTTTCCACTCAGTCAGCAATAACATTCAAACACATCATCATTTCCTGGTTGTTTGTTCCCATCATCTGTTTATCCTCAACTACTCTCAGTGTTCAGCACACAATAAGTGTCCAGTAATTGCTTTTTTTGAATGTATGGGACACCATCTCATTGAGCATCTACCATATACACAGCATTCTTTTTGGTAATTATCAAGTTTCAGATGTGTTAAAGTTGTTTAAAAAATCTGGTTTGGGTCAGCAAGTTTAGTAAATCTGTCTCATAAATGAAGTTTGAGGAGAGCCTTTTCCATTGACCTTTTCTTCACATTTAAAATGTCTCTAAATTTGACAGTAGATACCGAGAGATTTGGAAAAGGTCATGCCTCTTGCCCGAGTAGCTCAACTTCCAGTGATCTACCCCAGGGAAATAATAAGCATGAATGAAGATTTATGTGTGCAGATGTTCATCACAGCACTATTTAGAATATCCACGGATATGTATGTTCAGACACAGAGACAAGTTTCAATTAATCTGGGATCAAGGTACAGCCATGCAATAGCATCTCAGTGACCATTAAATGTGATATTTTTTAAAGTTTCTTTAATGGCATGGAAGATATTTCATGATATAATGATAAATGAAAAAACTAGAATACAATGCCGTTGATACAATATGATGCAAATCTACATCAGAGAGAGAGACCATAGGAAGAGAGAGCCACACACAAAGAAAATCAAATGTGAACATTCCAAGATACGAACAGGGGTGACCCCTTCATTATGAGGTTATGAGTGAATTTTTTCTTCCCAAGTTGTTTTTATAGTCAGAAAAAAATAAAAATTTTTAAAGTCTTAGAATTGTTAACTGTTTAAACCAAGTTAGGAAGTCTAATCATGGGGGAAACAACATACATTCTAAATTCTGGCAGTTCCAATTGTAATGACTCAAAACAGGTTCCAACATACCAGCTACCAGAGAAGCGCTACTGTATTCCTATGTTTTCTTCAAGACTTCTGTGCATTTTCCCAAATAGCCAACTAGTTATGATCTGTGTGTCTATAGGAGCTAATGATTACAAGGATTGGCTCAGGAAAGGAAGGGGGAAGGGCGAGGTCAGGAGAGTCAGACTCCAGCCATAGATAGCCCTTGGTTTATTGAGCAAGTCACTCAACCCCTTGAGGCCTCCTTTGTGTCAGTTGAAAGAGTTAGACCAGGTGATTTTTAAGCTCCCTCGTAGCTCTAAGTCCATGAAATAATTACCTCTTTCCATGCTGTCATAGGAAGTCGCCACTGAATAATTTGCATTTTGAGTGTGACCTCAATTGTTCTTGACTTTCCAGTCACACTATAGGACAACAGAGGCCAGTCACAAACACTTGGGCTACTGAATAGCCTTCCTCCCACAACACCTCCTGGTTTCTGGGCCTTGCCAACATGATCTTCTTAGACTTCTGCTCTTCCCACATGGTATGATTTTTAACATACAATATTCACTTTTATCATAAAAGAAACTTACTATGTCCTCCAGAATAGTGACCCTCAGTTTCTGGGACACAGCTGCCTTTGAGAAACTGTGGAAAATGTTGACCCCTCCTCAGAAAAATGCTCTTTCACATTAAATTTTGGATGACCACTTCATGGAGTAACAGACAGCCTAAAGCCCTTGGATGCTAGCTTAAAAGCCCTTGGAGAAGAAAGCATTTACCTATTCAACAGACCCCCAGAAAATTTTAGAGTATGCTTCTTTTTCAAGAATAGGATAATTGTGATGCCTGGAAATCATCCCAGGCTTCTGACTGGGGAGGAAGGGAAGAATAGACCGGGAGTAACATGCCTCAGGACTGCAGTGAGAGTAGGAAAGGGGGTACATCCCAGAAACTGCCCCCTGCTCCAGAGCCCACGTGCAACTCACAAAGCTGCCACCACCACTGTGGCAACCTTCTCAATGAGAATTATAATTCATGTTTTCTATATCCTACACATTATCTCACTTGATCCTCACCACAGCTCCAGGGTACTATTGTACTTGATTATACATGGTGCTCAATATCTCCATTTTACAAAGGAGGAAAGTGACTATCAAGAAGGTTAAGAAGTTTTCCCAAGGTCCCAGAGCCAGCAAATGTCAGTCTCATTGCATGCCAGCTCTGCCTGGCTCTATTCCACCCACATAAGGCTGTTACCAAGCAAGCTCAGTCACTGGCTTGCCTTTCTTAGGAAACATTAACATAAGTCGAACACAGAGAAGACTTGTAGGAAGTTAGTAACAAGTGGTAGCTGAATGGCAATAATGTCTTAATGTCCAGTGCCTCTCAAAATTCTGTTTGAGGGAGGAAGTAAGAGGCTAGGAGCTTCTGAAAACAAGCATCTTTGTTTTTTTCGATTTGCAGAGTCATCATTTCTCTGTCTGCTCAATGCTGTCAGTGAACAGCTACATCCAGGGAACTCGATAGCTCTAGAACATGGCCAAGGCCTTTGCTAAAATCCCCAGGGCCAGAGAACCACATGCCAATGTGCAGCAAGCTAGGCTCGATGTTCCAGGGGACTGACTAATTCTCTCAACAAAACAAACTCCCTTTTTCTCCTAGTGACGTCACTCAGAATCACAGAATGTTAGAAACGGATAGAATCTCAAATATTACTTGTTTTAATGCCTTCTTCTTTTTTTTATCATTTCTGCCCTTCCTTCCCGCCTTTACCATAGACCTTATTTTGCCAAGGAAGAAATTCAAAACCAGAGGGAAGAAATTTCTTGCTCAAGATTATACAGATATTTGGTACAGAGTAGAAGTTGAACTCAAGTCTACTATGTATCAGGAGGTATACCAGGTAGTTTATAAATAGCACCTCATTTAAACTTAGAATCATCCACTGAATTAGAAATCATTATACCCATTTTATAGATGGAGATGTTACTAATGCTTAGGAAATAAATAACTTACCAATGTCAAACAAACAAACAAACAAAAAAGTTATTTGAACACAGATAACCCTAAACCATAAAGCCAATGTCTTCTTTAAAAAAAACTTTATTGGCCATTAGAGTTGAGTGAGAAGTTACCCTGGTTATACTACTGAGGTGTTTATTGGTCGATGTGTTTGGGTCCCTACACTACCTTGACCTATGGAGCTCTTCCTCTTTTTCTCAGTTCGGAGAATGAACAGCAGATGTGACGATGGAAACCAAAGTGAGACCTCTTCCACAGGTGCAGAGGGGACAGAGGGCAAAGACCAGAATCCAAGAATGGACTGTCTTGGATAGGACATGTGCCAGAGTGGATGAAACACATGCCCAAGGGTCAGAAGAGATAAGTGACATCTCAAAAATGCCACAATAGTAATAAGACAGACAAGATTGAAAAAAAAAAATCCTTTCTCTACCAACACCAGAGCATCAGTTTCCCCCACTCAACTTACCATCAATGCCAGGGGAAGGAAAGCAGTAAGGAGAGACGATCCTGAATATGGCAGTGAAGGAAAGAGGTCTTACCTAAAGTGACAAGACTAAGTTTTCTGCATCAGGCATACTGGAAGCTCAACGTCAGAATAAAGTGAGTTAAAGAAAAATAAAGATGGCCTTTTTCACACCCCTCGGTGACTTTGAATGTTCATCCCTATTTCTTGGGATATTTTTGTTGCTCTAACACAAAACAGACACATAGTGTTGTTACTGCAGTTGTTTTAAACTTATTATCCTACCATGCTACCAATTTGGAAATGCTCTATAGAAACCCTGGAAATTATTTTATTTGAAATGGGCTTGAAGTAGATTTTAGGGGAAGAAAAAAGGAACCACCCAAAACCGTGTGCCCACTTCCCATTAGAAACTCTCGACCACCCTCCTGCCACTGCTTGTTATTACAGATTTCAGTAGAAGTGGAAGATACAGAAGAGAAGAAAAAGAAAGGAGTCCCAGAGTCATTTGTTTCCACCTGTAAGGGGTCCAGGGGCGGAAAGAGCAGTGAGAATAAAGGTGTCAAAATAAAAGACAGATTACACCTCCCCGTGTCTCTCAAGAACTGATTCAGACCAGAAACAAGGATTCTTAGACTCCTTGACCGGGAAGTCATCTAGCTTTTTCCTGTTACCTTCAAGAAAGCCAGTGGCTACAGAGACACGAACCCAGTGAAATGAGAGGCTTCCCAGAGGAGGAGATTCTAAAGTCGCACTTGTGCTCACAGTCCTGCATTAGGACTCCATAACACTGACCAGCATTTGTAAACCTGTACCTGTGTGATCATTTCGTTGATGTCAGTCTCCCCATTGAAGAATAAATCCCACAAGGGCAGACTGTGACAATGTTACAATGTACCCTTAGAAACTAGCAGTACCTGTCCCATAGAATGTGTCCCACATTTATTTGTTAAATAAATGAATAATAAAGTCTACATTCCAGGAATTTAAAATACTGTTTTGACACACATGCACTACACATGAAGTGAGATAGTGTTATTTGAAAGTGGACTTAAGTTAGTAAAAAATGTCTATTGCAAACTCTAAGTCAAGCATAGAAACTTGTTTAAAAAGAAGAATTCTTGATAGTCAAAAAGAGCAGATAAAAGGAAATCATATAAAATTCTCAATTAAAACCAAAGAAAGCAGAAAAATAGGAGGAAAAAGAAAGATAAAATGTAATGAATAGAAAACAGAAATATAGTAGATATTAATCCAACTGTATCAATAATCACTTTAAATGTGAATGATCTAAATATATCAATTAAAAGACAGAGATAGTTGGAGTGGATACAAAACAATACACCATTATATGTTGTCTATAAAACCCCACTTCAAGTATAAAAATAGGTTAAATACTACACCCAAGTCTTCCTTCTCTCCTATCTCTGCCCGTGCATACAAACATGCACACATATGTGCTTGGGTAAAATTTTTTATAGAACTAAAAATAGTTATTCTCAGTATACCAGATCCTGTGCTATTTATCAAGACATTTACACAAAGAGATTGAGACCTCTCATGGTTTCATACCTTTTGTAAACAGTTCCCCCAATTCTGGAGCAAAACTGAAGGAGGCATTAACAAACTTGCCGAAGCCTTGGTCTTACACACATAGACAGGCTTTAAAATACAGTTGAAAATTAGTTACAGTTTCTTAGGACAGTGATGAAAGAAAACATGCAAATGTAACCCACATGTTATCTTTGATATTTGTCCCCTAGGCCCTGCTACGTTAACATCTCCCACTTGGAAAATGACAACCTCTCTCGCTATGTTGCTTAAAGAAAACCAAAGTTTTGCTTACTTAAATGAAAATAAGGTTGTTTCCACCTTATAACGCCCAAATGGGGCATATTCTCTCCCCTAAACCTATTAACTCCTAATAATTTGCACTTTTTTTCTGAAAAAGAAACTGAGATTCAACTTTCTAAACCAAATCATCCACTAATTGAAATAAATGTAAGCAATATATACAAAAAATGCTAGGGGGGCATATAAGCATTTTTAATTCAAACAACAGATACCGTATGATTAATAACATCTCACTGTTTTTTATGCTATATCTAAGCCTCAGTCTTTGCAGTTGTGCTCTGATTACATGAAGCAATTGCAAAAGCTCTGCATGAGAATAATAACTGCTTATAGCAAAACTAGCAAACATACAGTTCATATTTGGTCCACCTATGTTTTCTTGCCCCTACTGTTCTTTTTTAAAAAAAATAAATTAGTTGCTACCATATTCAAAATGAGAGATTTCACATATATACTCTGATCCCAGACTTCTCTTGAAAAACAGTTATATCTATGGAACCTAGTCTTCTAATTCCATGTGGCAACAGTCAGCTGGGCTAACAGCAACTGCCCCCTTCAGACAAGCTACGGGCTGCCCAGTTTGCCAGGTGCCACCATTCCACATTGCTTCCTGACACTCAGGTGCAGCGCCAGTTTCCATTCACCATCATGATTCTGCTGTTGTTTTTCTCATAGCAGAGAACTATTCCCCTGCACCTAGTCTCTATCAAAAGTGGGAAGATATACCAAGAGAATATCAAGTGTGTCATACTCTCTGCCTTCTTCAATCATGCACATTTACCAACCAGTCCATTTAAACATTTGAGTTTTCAGTCTACGTCCTATAGAACAGTGATGGACAGTCCTTAGCTCTGAAAATCAAGAAGAGCTAGCCAGTTATCAACCAGGGTTTGTACAGCTTCATTCATCTAACAAAGGTAATCGGGAAGATGGCACTCCACATAGGGAGAATGAACAGGGATTCAGAGTCATTAAAAATTTTCTGAAAAACAAGACCCTCAGAACACTCCCTGGATTAGTTTGTTGGGACCACCATAACAGAATACTACACACCCAATGGCTTAAACAAAAGAATTTTGCTTATCACTGTTGCGGAGACTAGAAGTCTGAGGTCAAAGTGCCAGCAGAATGGGTTTCTCTTGCAGCCTCTCTCCCTGGCTTGAAGATAGGTGGCTTCCTTCTCGTCTCTCCACACATCTTCCTTCTGTCCCCGCACGTGCCCCTGCCTCTCTCTGTGTGTCTTCATTCCTCTTCTTGTAAGGACACCAGTCAGATTGGACTAGACCCACCCTAATAGCCTCACTTTAACTTAATTCTTTAAAGGCCTTATCTCCAAATATAGTCACATTATGCGGTATTGAGGGTCAGGGCTTCAATACGGGAGTTTGGAGGGGCACAGGTCAGCGGATAACACTCCTTAACTCAGTCTACAAAGCTAGCATAACCTTCATTCCTTCAAGTAGTTCTTCTTCTTCTGATCTTCCTCCTCTTCCTTTCTTGTACTTCTGCCTTCTTCCTCCTCTTCCTTCTTCCTCTTCTTTCTTCTTCTTCCTCCTTCTTCTCCTTCTTTCTCTCCTACTCCTCCCCTCTTCTTTTGATTCTAGGATTGCAAATATACCTATGTTAGAATGTTTGATATTATCCCAGAATTCTGAGATAGCCTGTTCTGGTTTTTGTTTTGTTTTTACAAATCTGTGTTTTAGTCTGGGTAATTTCTGTAGACCTTGCTTTAAATTCACTGATTCTTTCCTCAGCTGTGTCAAATCTATTGATGAGGCTGACAAAGGCATTCTTCATCTCTGTTACTATGTTCTTCATTTCTAATATTTCCATTTGATGTTTTCTGTAGTCTCCATCTCCCTGCTGAAATTATTCCTCTGATCTTGTATGTTGTCTACCTTTTCTAATAGATCCTTTAAAGTATTATTTATACTTATTTTAAATTCCTATCAGATAATTTCAATATTTGTGCCATATCTGATTTTGGATCT